>NC_054553.1:27246500-27521500 GCF_017654505.1 Polyodon spathula
AAGCTTTTAAACTCATTTCTCTCATGTTGTCACTGCATATTTGTAAGCTAGTTAGCAGTTAATAAACACAGAAGGTGCCCATTCAAATAAAGAGTTACCCATGGAATTCATTAATAGCTCTGTAGCAAAATTACTAGTATTGATGCTTGCAAGTGCTGTAATTGATTAGAACTTTATAAAAGCCTACAATAGTTTTGCTACAACGCACTGACAACTACTTAAGTGTTACCTAAATAAACCATACATATTTAAGGCTCCAGTCATATGCAATGTATTGATCAAAGGCAACTATTCACAACTACAGTACTGTATCATTACTCTGGCTAGACGTTATTTCTATGAATGAGTTTAATACCGGTACAGCAACTGTGTATATGAAGTGCAAGATTTATTTCTAGTTTTTTTTTCATCAATTTGAGGCAGAATTCCCCTGTGTAAATCAGCAACAGCTGGCTGAATGTGTAAAACAGGCTTTGCTGTCTTTAGTCTCTGGTCCTTTACAAGACGGCAGTAGCTGAGGATCCATGAGCAGCGAGTTTCTGTCCTAACCATGTAATACCCAGTACAAGAGTATAGCACAAGAGTATGGCATTAAAATATGCATTAAATATATCAGAAAAATATACAGCAAAAAAAGAAAAACAAACAAACAAAAACAAATCGCACATCACGAAAATAACTTAAAACAAAAGACAGCAGCACATTATTTTCACTTTCAGACTCCCACGTTTATGTTGAGCAGCTCTCAGGATCAACAGGAATGGCTAATGAAGCAGAATTTACATTCTAAAGAGAAGGCTTTCCGAAAACCTAGGAAACTGCAGTACATTTCAAGCTATTTGGGAAAAAAATGTGTGCATTTCCACAGTGTGTCTCTTATATAAAGATCAGGCTAAGCCTCCCCTTGTTTCTATGTCAACACACACAACACCCCACAGACGCACGTAGAAACCCTCGGGGTTCATTAAAGCGTGAACATGCGGTTAGGAGAAATGATCTTTCAACACCAAACCAGGAATACAATGGAGAAGCTGACCTGTTTTTACATCAGGAGGAAGCTGCAACAGTACACATGCATCAAAGCTCTCCCATCTGATCATTTCACGGAAGGAATTCTTCTACACAAACAGAACATTTACCAGTTGATGCACTGTAATGGCCTACTGATCACTTCTATAGATCAACTGATTATAGGGTGTTGCCAGCTAACCAAAAAAGTACTAGAAAGCATTCTTGACACAAAGAGGTGGTGGTCTGAAAGCGTAGACATGCCGTTTACATCACAAGTAATCACTTTTAAAAAAATAAAGAAAAGGAAGTACAGCATCACATCCATATAGTGAACAATACTGTCACCTTGTCACTTAAACATCACGCCACGCTGCATCACGGTACGTGCCTAGCCACTAGGAAAAGCTATCGACTTCAATAATAAGCCACTTTTGGTACAGTTGCAAAAAAGGATATCAAACAAGTTTTTTTTGTCTTTTTTTTTTTTTTTTTTACATTTTATAAATAATGCAAGATACGCTCTATGTATTTAAAAAATCAACTTGAACGTGGACAAAGATCCTTTGAATACAGAAACAACAACAACGACTTTTTATAATAAAGTTTGTGTGAATACAATTTGTCTATTTATGTGGTCAGTTAGTCCCGTTTAAAAAAAACATAAATTAAAAAAGAAAAACTTGTCGTCTTTTAGGACGTGACTGGGTCTGTCTCGAAGTAATTGTGGAGCCATTACTAAACAGCTTTACATCAAAATTATTTCTTAAGATTAAGACAGTACCAACATATTATATACATTGGATATATAAAACAGACCCAGGATATGCCCACTATAGTGGGCAAGGGAAAATTGTTGTCTGAGAATCCAAGTAGGTTGTCACCAACCTATCGAGACTGATCAACAGGGTATCATAATATTTGGGGCAATTAGATAACAGAAGTAAACCTAAACCCACTATTTGCAATATTTCTTATATCATAACTTGTAAACCACCAATCTCAGCATGGGAACAAAAATGCGCAATGTTTTAGTTTTTGTTTTGTTTAAAGAAAGGACTATCCAATCGCATACATTGGTCATATCAACTAATATCTCTACCTCTGTGCTGATACTGTACAGCTCTGAAATATGTCAACTCTACAGCTTTTTTTTTTTTGCAATTTGTTTGGTCAGTGCAAAATATTAGGCACAGTTACATATTAAAAAAAACAAAATTATATATATATATATATATATATATATATATATATATATATATATATATATATATATATATGGTGAAAACCATTTACAAAGTTTCACCTTCAGTCCTCCTTCAAACATTTGAATGGCTTTGAACTATGAGCGCACAACTATGGTTAACTGTGTTGATACCAAAAGCACACGAATTATTTTCAGTAGTCTCTCCAAGTTTCAGACATACAAACTGTATTCAAAATGGAGTTTTGTTCCAACCTAAAAAAAAGGTTGTAAACATTGAAGATCTAAAATAATATTATTATTATTATTATTATTAATTATAAATAATAAATAATAATAATAATAATAATAATAATAATAATAATAATCATCTCTGGGCTAACAACCTTACAAAAATGAACAAAGTATTAATCTTTTTGGACCCATGTTAACCACAAACAACTTCAATACAGTTGTATGTTTTGTTTTGTTTTCAGTTCTACTAATCCAGTGCTGGTTTCAGCATGGTTTGCTGGATCAGATTTTAATTTCCAGTCTATTAGACCCATCCAAGTTGCCATATGATGTTATCCAGCATGGTCCCGCTTACACACCGGAAGCCTGGAGGAGAAGGGACCTGCCTCAGGGTGGCACAGTACGGCAGGGGCTGAGCTGGGCTTCAATAATCCAGGCAGTTGCCAGTCCCCAGCTCTAACTAGCCCACCGAACTCAACCACTGTCACAAGGTGGTTTGTATGGGTGGTGTAAAAGAAAAGAAAAAAAAAAAACATAAAAACCCAATGTGTGCTCAAATATGATGCACTGACCAGCCTTGTTCTCCTAACCACTGCCCTCAAGCCCTGCCGGATACTAAGACCTGGCGCCTGTTTTTGACTTGACTATTGTGATGACGCTGGTGGTGGCCACTTTGCCGGGGATAAGGGGCCCGATGACGGAGGCGATGGGTCCCCGGGAGGGGGCCACGGGGCTGCGGGCGACTGTCCTGGCGAAGTTCTGCAAGGCTTCGTATTTGGAGCGCAGGGCATCGAGCTCTTCCTTCATGCTGGCATTCTCCGAGGCCAGCTTCTCTACTTCCTGCTGTAGCTCCGCCTTCTGCTTCTCCAGCTCCTCCTTCTGCGTGACCCGCTTGACCCGGCAGCTGGCCGCGTAGCCGCGGTTCTTGAGCGTGCGCCGCCGCTGTTTCAGCTGCAGGATCTCCTCTTTGGTCAGGCCGCGCAGGTGCTGGTTCAGCTCCCGCACCGACATTGTCACCAGCTCCTCATCCGTCAGACTCGTGCCATTCTCCCCGGGCTCCCTTTTCACCTGGAAAAACAAGCTGTTACTCCACAGCAACGCAGCACATCCTGGTTAATCATCTGGAGAATAAACTGATCATCAATCCTCTTTTTATTTTTCAATGAAGGTGATCCGATGCTCCACCGCTAAAACTCAAGCTGCCCAGCTGTATCAAGCCTTCCCATGTATTAGGAGCTTAATGAAATGCTGCATATTTATTTTAAACACACCCAGACAGTAACCTAAAGGCGGCTGCCCCCGCACAGCATGACGGCTGCGTGTGAAGAACACATAACCATCCAACTGCAACAATATTGATTGAATTTCTTTCTTTCCCCTCCTGGTATCCTACTTCAACCACATAACATAATCATAACATAACCTGCTTCAAGACAGAAACATTTCCGCTAATTCATCAATTTAAAGCCCTTTAAGCAGTAGTGCCAGCCTCTCCCAGCAGCATGAATACCAAAATTCAAATCAAGTGTGCAGGTGAGAAAAATAAAACATCACGCACCACCATACCTTTAAGGCCTTGTTTCCCTTGTTGGAGGTCGTCATACCACGAGCCCCTGTTCAGACAACGCAGGTCTGAAAAGAAAAAAAAAAAACAAGAGAGAACAACTGAACAATCAGAGGATTCTGGAATACAGTAGGGTGCACCAGGTTTGACTCAAGCTCAGGTCATAAGTGAAAGGAGTTTGCTCAGGTCAGCACTGAGGTGTACTGTATGAGTGGAAAGCTCTCATGGTGTGCTTGATTGTTGCCAGTGCCAGTGTACCTCACCTGTTACGAGCATTACGGTACCCAAATCAAATACCTCTGTCTGCATGCACAGCCGATAGCTTCATACAGCACCAGCACACTTGCATTAAGATCATCTTGCTAACTGTCTTATTCCTTCTTCCAAGACAATGATTCATCCACAGTAACGTTTTAAACAAAAAACACCTTCAAAGCAAATTACAACCCATTGACGAAATGTTGACAGCTACCCCACTTGTTTCCTTTCAAGTGTGGAATAGCTCTTAACTTGACTGCAGGCACGCGTGCAAAGGCAGCACCTTTACCACTCCTCAGCCCTACTGTAATTTTAAACAGCGAGCCAATTTAAATGAATACATCAGAAATCGTCCAAATACATACTATAAAAAGAAGTCGCAGTTAATTTCTCAATGTAGGACATTGAAAGTAAAAGATAACAGCCTCCAGTTTCCTGTTTCCGGCAGACTCCTTAGGTGGTACCACAGGTTTCTTAACCATTTCCAGTAAGTTCTACGAGAAGAAGAAAAAAAAAAAAAAAAAAAAACACACTATTCTTTATTCAGTAGCCCTTATCAGAAATCTAACTTCCTGTTTCACTACATACAGAATGACTAGAACATGCCCCTAACAAAAGGGGTCCAAAACTTTTCTCTAAGTGAATTTACAGAAAAAAACCACACACACACACACACAAAAAAAAAAAAAAAAAAAAAAACAAGTCTGTGTGAAATGCATCCTGAAAATAAATATTCACGCACTGTGAGCTTCACAGTGTGCTGCGCCTGATTTTCAGTAGGTCAGCAGACAAGGTGTCTGGATGGGACAGTGAGCTGCTGCTTTCTGGGACCAGTAATTATTAGAGGCCGGAACAGTGCCAGCCCTGACTCTTCAAACTGTATACCCCGCATCAGCAGTTTGCTGGCTGCTTCCAGCAGATTCTCCCACCTACTGCTCCATAAGTGCTGTAAACCGGGTTTAAAAACGGAGAGTGAAGAGTGGTCCCTCCCGGTCAACACAGTGCTGAAACAGAGTCAGTGAGTAAGCCTGAAATTGGTCAGTAATTAGTAATTGGAGTATTATTTTCTGCAATTAAGTATCTTAAACAGAAATATCGGTTCAAACTTATAAATGAACAATTGTGTGCTGTGACTGAGCAAATATCATGGGATCCAGTCATGCTGACTCAGCAGATTCTTAAGACGTCCAACTCTAAACACTCAACACAATGCGAAGACTAGCTGCACTGTACTCAATATAACAAGTGAAAAACACATTTTAAATAATAATAAACCTTACCCAAGAACCATGACTCAGAACCTGCAAAGTCTATTGTATAGAATAAATTAAAACGTGTTTGTGCAAAGTAATTGACTTGCTTGAAAATTATTCACAATGTACTTCAAAAACTGTGAGCAGATAAAATGAACAGTAGCACTTTACTCGGCAGCAATATGAACCATCAATATAAAAACTAACAATTACAGATTACATCAACAATTATATAAAACATGTAGCCTAACTAAGGCATATATTAGAATAGTGTATGATTTGAAGACCTATCAGGTCTCACATTCAATTGTGTGCCTTTGTCTCCATCAGCACACTGATGAAGGCACAAGCCAAAATGTTTGGTCTACTTGTTAAAATCCACTGCATCCAGTTACCCTCTGATAGAATACTGTACGTGTGTGAATCGTGCCACTCATTACAATGCTTTTAGCGATAAAAGGTCTCAAATACAGAAAGGCAACTTTGATTGCTTTATAATTTGTGCACGGTACAGTAAGTGCATTTCCACTCCTCCTGTTTAGGGCTGCAATGTAGGCATTTGTTTCTGTTTTGGATAATTGCAACTCAAATTGAGATTTATCTCTACAGAGATGCTGTGCCATCTGTGCTCAATAAGACTGTGCATGAAAACATACCTACCCTACCTGTTAAAGACTATTTAATAATCACCCGATTACAGCAACCACTAAACTAGAATTAAGTCAGAGAACATCCTTCTGTTTTTATTTCACATTGCAAAAAACAGGAGGATTAACTTTCATTTAGTTTTTTCGGCCCACTCATTCCTTCTGGTTTTAATTGTAAGCACAAAACATTCCAACCATGAAAGTATTGTGACTGATTCTGCCACCCACAGCAAATCAGGAGGTGGGCAGAACAGTTCACACATTTTCCAAATGCTACATTTCTATAGAAGTGTGTAGGGTGGGCATGTAAAATAAGTTCATTCAGAATGTTGTTCCATAGCATCACAAACTAAGCCCCCACTCTCACCCCTTCTCAGTACTTGATCGAAAAGAAAGTCTTCCCCACCTCTACCAGCTTTCCTAAAAACATGACATTTTGACTCCGAGGTCCAAGAATAAATGAAGAAAACTAAGCAAAACGAATCCTTTTGGCCTCCGTGTTTTCAGGGAACTGAAGTTTATTTCCCTCGAGTATCTTTTCAGTGCCTTCAATGCTTCTTGTGTGTAAATAAGCAAGAACAATGAGGATTCGTCATCCTAATTGACAGCCCAGCAGCCACGCACGGTCATTTCTCATGCCAGCAGGTCCTATATTGCGACATCCCTACTGACAACTTCACTTTAAATATTCACGTCGGAAGGACCTGCAAGGAGAAGTCCCCTTACACAGCATAACCGAATTGTCTTTGGTAAGTGGTTTGGCCTCTTCGTGTATGCTTAGCAGGGGAAGTGGGACAGCGCGAGAGTAGCATCTTTTTGCAAGCGCAGGCAGAATTTTTATGAATCGCCTGGAAGATTGCTGACTTCTCCTGGAACAATCATCACACCCACAGAAATTTAAAAAAAAAGAAGGAAAAAAAGTGCTGAGTGTGAACACAAAGGAGCAGCAAAAAAAGAAAAAGCCAAAACTGCATCCTCGACATTTCCAGGAGCGTACAAAATAAAACTGAAAAAGAAAAACTCAGCAACGTCCGAGACCACGTCCACAATTGGGAAGTTCTCAACTTGAGCTAACATGGAGTGAGATTCCTATCACTCCACCCTTCAAACTCCCCTCTTGTTAATAAATCGAAACAGAGGAGAGATATAAAAGCACTGATCAGACTAGTTTGCCTATACCTTGTTTTATACTTTACAGAAGCAATCCTTTGTAGTTATCTGTTAGAATGCAACGAGGCTGTCAGGCACAGTTCAGATTTGCTAATTAACGACATGATTACTTAACTCCAGTGCAATGTGCATCTTCTGTGTTGAATATTTACATCCCCATTTACTATAGGGCTATCAGTTAAGCCTTCAAATAGCAATCGATTAATTGGGCACAAAAAATCGAATCATTCGATATCGATGCTTGTAATATCCACATACATTTTCGCTCCATTACTCTCTCCCAGACGTGACTATTTTAATATCACTGCAATCAAGTAAAAACTTGTGAATGCGATGGGCAATTATGACTTGGTGGCGTCAGGAGAAAAACAACAACATTCGCAACAAGCCTAAAGCAAGTTTAACATACTACAGGGGTGTTACTAAAATATTTATTTCAAACTGATTACAGTACTTTGGAATGTAATCTATATAAACTAGACACAAGTTTATTCAGTGACAGCTGCAGCCTGACTGATGCATTCTTAATACTGTACCACCTAACCTTCACTATCTATGAAACACACACTGCGGAAATCCCTGCCTAAAACATCATAATCATAATACTAATAATAATAATAATAATAATAGCACTGTGTAACAATATTTTTTTTTTTTTTTGTTCCTGGGTATTAAGTGTTACTTCCTAATTGCTTATGACTCAAAAGTATAGAAAATGGCTATTATTCCCCACAAACTTTGCTTTTGTGACCAGGACAGGTACATTTCAAAATATCACTATTTCCAATGAGAAAACGGGTGACTTTGTGTCTTTTCGTTCACATAAAGTCAGAAAAAAAACAACAGATGAATCCAAATTAACATGTATTTATACTAAAGTAATACAAAAATGACTACAAAAGATTTAGTAGTGAGTAGTTTTTCGAGATTTACGACTATACTGTAAATTTACTCAAAACTATTCGTCACAGGCGATTACAAGCACCTTTTCTTTTAAATGGGGTTTCAAAAGTAGAAAATAACTGTTCAATTCCAAAGCTAATAAATGCCAAGCGCATCTCACTTGTAAGATCACATTACAGCATCCCTTACAAGAGCACAGTGTGGTGCAGAAGCTTACAGTGGAAAAAAAAAATGTTCAAATGTAATTAATAAAAAAGCTTGAATTAGATGTGTCCTCTAACTGTACAGCGATGGTGTGACTGTCTTATAATATATGTTTGAACTGGACTTAAAAACAGAGTCATATAACTGAAGGGGCATCACCCCCAGAACCCTACCAATTCCAGGACACACTGTTACGTTCCTTGAGAGATCAACAATTTCCAAGCAACAGTACAGAAACAGGCCAGCAGAACAATAGGCTCCGATAGGCAGGCAGTCACTCCATTAGATGCATTGAGACTCAGCACTGAGCTCTTCCCCCTAAGGTGGTGACCCCTTCATGGCATGTAGTTTGTGGAATATTAATGCAATATTATTGCTAATAATAATAATAATAATAATAATAATAATAATAATAATAATAATAATAATGTTTCTAACAATTTTACAAAACAGCAGGTTGCATTGGCTAGCTCAATTCTGTTCTGGCTATTTTGTTATTTCACATGGGGGGGGGGGGGGGGGGAGTCTGTTTGCTCTACCAGTTTCTAAGTAAGATTCATTCTTAAGAACGTGTTCAATCTGGTTCAGACGAGAATGAGTTAAGTATTACAGCGAGCATTTATATGATCTCAGCCTAGCTCTTGATGCGTGGAGTGAATTGTTTCAGAATTCCGGTCATCAGCATGTGGTCGTTGCCAGTTGGTCGGTCTGTCTGTCTGTCTATATATATAGTTTTATAGTCAATTAGCAATTAGAGGTCTGGAGCAGCAGTCACACTGCTAATGTAGAGTTCTGCACCCTATTTATATATAGACACAGCCTCTATCACAGGTAACAGCTAGGCTATTAAATACTAGGTATTCAGAGGAAAAAATAATGTTCAGCAGCTTTCAAGAAAAATCACAAGATCTGTGGTATTAAGGCGAGAGAAAAATAACGGTTAACATGTTTTTTACTTCGAGTGCTAAATCTGTGTATCATGCCAAATGTCCTAACATTAGCAAAAAAGATGCCGCGTCAGTGGATTCAAATAGGTTTTACTGCCAGGTTTCTCCAGAGAGGACCTTTAAGGTTAATTTGGTCCTCTGGTGCACCGATAGTCAGGGTGACAGGAGATAAGCTAACTACATCATCTTTTCATTTTCCCCTCTGGGGTCAGTAAAAACTTTGCTGTGGATTCCACTACCCAAGCAAAATAAACAAGCATGCTGGCAAACATTTAAAATGAGTAACTTGCTGCTCAGCACAGTGCTGTGCTTTGGAAATACAGTCCATACTTATATCATAAGTTTGGAGGAGAGCTTAGTTCAGTTAGGTACAGTAAGACGGCAACCATGACCAGCAGCCTCTGTCTGTGGTCAGATACAGAAACACAAATCAAGTTCTCATCCTATCTGTGCTTCCCTGGACCTGCCCATTATGGAGGCGCAACCCTTGGGAACTGTGTTCTATTTTGGGCACGGGAGCACTGGATTGGAGCCCAGACACCAGCAGGAATGCCCAATTCATTAAACAGCGATTAATCTACACGAAAAGATCAATCATAAAAGGAACAGAGTCACATTTCTTGTGATCTTGACATTTACAGGCTGCAATACATGTCACTGCATTGCAGCCTTCTTCAACCTAATTCCAGTCTCAGGACTGGTTTCTACACAATTAACCTTGTTACAGTATCTCAATATTGGCACAGCATAGACTATCAGTGTGCTAAACAGAAAGAAGACAACAAATAAATGTTAAAGTCAGAAAACAAACAAAAAAAAAAAAACATTTTAAAGATTTCCGAAGAATCCTCACTCAAATGTATGTAAATGACTCATGTCACTGGAAGCAGTTTTACAAGTGCTTAACACTGCCAGGCTTGGGTGCTTCAACACTTGAAGTATTCTTCTGGGGGCTGGTTATACAACTGCTTGCTTTTGTTTCAACAATGCTTTGCACTCAGTTTATAAACTAAAAAAAAAATGCATTTGTTCTTGAGATGAAAAGCATGCATACTGCTCGCATCCCTATTGATAACACCTTTCCCAAGAAGAACCTTCTAAAATTCAAAATGTTTAGTTTCTATTCAAGCCTGCTGTCATTCGCACATTCTAGGAGGTGCAGCTGGTTCTTCAAAGGTCCCGTCCCTTTCTGAAATACAGCGATGGTAATAAGACTCCCGTTGCATAGCCAGGAATCCTTATGATTCTCTCAACAAATATTTGCCTCTGAAATACACCAAAATAAACAACTGTTTAAGTAGTGAGTGAAGACCCAAGCAACTCAAACCCTGTGCATGCTGAGTAAAGACGTCTTTCTTGTAGCAAGGAACCCTGAAGAAATGCCATAGGGAGGAACACACTGTAGCCTGGTAAACAAATTCCAATTTTTGTTTCTTTGAATTTGAGTACATTTTTTTTTTAATAGGTCCCTGCCTGAACTGCAGAACAAGGAACTACAGTATGACAAATGCCTGCTCATGTATTCAATTTCAAGAGCACTTGGGGAATTTTTACATTATAAAATAAACAGCCAGAAATTGCAATCCTGGGTAGACACATACCAAGCTATCAGGCAGTTACTGTATCTTGACAGGAGTCTATTTCATCACTGAGCTGGAAATAACCGGTAATGTTACTATGCATCTAGCCCATGCCACGCAATTCCTTTTTTTTTATTTTTTAGGTCAGCTCAACTCTCACTGAATTCTGTATTTTTTTTATTTGCAAACAATTTCCTTTACAACACTATCAAATAGAAAAAAAAACCCTCAATACACTATTTAAAAAAAAAAACTTAATTGCATTTAAAAACTGCTTAATTATTTCACAGATTTGATGGCACACAAATGCAATATGACAACGCACTGCCCACATATTCTGTGTGTCATCGGTTAGTTTCTTCACCAAGTTCAAACGATCTCATTACTGTCTATAGAAAAGAAAAGAAAAACACACATTCCATTCTCTTCTAAACCAGTTACTGGAATACAGAATACCTGGTCCTGATGCGAATTCTCGGCCATCTCAGAAGAGATGTCTTTAATAACATCGATTCCTTCACAGTCTAGACAACAGCAGCCCACCTGTTCTTAATAATATAGCTCTAGTATATTGCATTCGCTTTTGTATCGTGTTTGCACGGTTCCATCCTGATGAATCAGCATATCAATCTGCCCAGCTCTAATTGTACACTACACATTTCTCTACAGCGTACACAGTAGTGTAGTCAGCCTTTCGGAACGCGCAGCTACACGGGCACCAAACCGCACTCTCAACATAGCTTGGGATTCCCTCGTACCATTTTCTATTTAGAAGAACCAGCAGCAGCAGCATATATCCCTTTGTTAAAACACTGGCAGCTTGTGCCTGCACAACACTGACTCTACTCGTGCTGCATGTCTAATGACCCCGTGTCTGATGAATCAGCATGCCTGCTCTAGCACTCTCTCACACATCGACATACACACATAGCGCATACACAGGCAGCGGCGAGGAGAAGCCAAGGCGTGCGCACTCAGCAAAATAACACAGCTCCCTTAAATGTGCCGCCGCTGTTCGAAAAATAACCCCTTATTTTGACTCACCACACTCTGGGGAGACCCTGTGCCCAGCGCCTTTGGTATGAGATTTAATATTTAAAGGTGCGACGTCTCTATTTCGGGGTAATTTGTAAAATTCAGTCCTTCGCCTTCTCCTTGTTCAACGCTTTCTCTTGTGCCGGAGCCAGACGTCATATGATGTTTGGTCACGCGGTTTCATTCATGAAGGATCTACGCAACTGGCAAAAAGACTTAAAGGGGCACAGCGCAAACATTTCTGTCTGACCACATTCTCTCACACACTGCAAAACAGGGTCTTAAAGGGACAGCACCGTGCATGCCTTAACATTACAACAAAACAGAAGCCGACTGACGTGTTCTTTAGTGACTTTATCCAAATAATAACAATAATAATAATAATAATAATAATAATAATAATAATAATATTCAGTATTTATGTCATGCTCATAAACTATTTGAAGCTTAATTGTTTTATAATGTCCAAGGGGCACAGCAAAGGAGAAAAATGTTTTGTCGTAAATGTAGTGAGGCAGAGGAGAACAGAAAGAACCCAAGAAGTAAGGGTAAGAAATACCCCGACTTTTACTGTTAAAAAACAAGGAATTTTTGGCTTTGTCTTTATACATTTCATTGTGTCTTTGCCTTACTGAATTTAGCTTAACAAATGACGAAAGTCCCTCATTTATAAAGATATTTGTTCTTACATTGCATTGTCTTGTTCATATATAGATATGAAATGTGTTTTTATAAAACAATCTATATAGGTATTGCTAGTATAGCTTTTGCTACTGAAATGAGGTAACATTTTCTCACAAAACGAACCGTGAAGAACTTCAGAAAGTGCGGTGTGTTGCGCAAGGTTTGCCGCTGGTTATTACAGTAGGTGTATTATTATGAAGTTCGGTTTCGTGTACTTTTTCCTAACCACACACACACACACACACACACACACACACACACACACACACACACACACACACACTGTAATAACATGCTAGCTATTAGACCAGGCAGAGGCAGGCACAGTAAACAATGCGAATGTGAATTGCAGTGGTCATTGATCAGCAGGTAAAAGCATGCATGGGAACCCGCTAGCCACAGTATTGTTTAACGGGTTGTGTTCATTTAGGGGGTCCTTAACAGCATGTTCCACTAAAAGAAAGGACAGGGTTAAGTACTGTTAAGTTTCACCAACATTGCAAAAAGTAAACCGTTTCAGCGGGTAGCCTGAACTTAAGCGCCTTATTCAGCTCTGGAGTACAATGTGTTGACAATTATCAGAAGCATTACATCACTTTATAGGAATGTCTTAAAGAGACAACGCTTTTTAAAAAAAAAAAATAACAGCAAACAGAAACGGTTTCATTACAAGACTATCAATATATCGACGTGCTCTACTGACATCCTGCCGCATTGCAATACAAGCTAGTAGATTTAACAAAACACAGCGCGTCAATTAAGAAAGGATGCATTCACCGTGTGCAGGGCGGTACAACCGAATCATTATTATACTGTAACAATAACATGCATATGCATAGTTTACTCGGATTGTACATAATACTGTTTCATAATAAATACAAAACCAACGTCTTTGCATAGGGCTAAAGATATGTCAACATATTATTAGTGTCAGCAATCGAAATAATTATTTACAATTCATATGAAGTAAACATCATTATATAATCAACATTCCACACACAAGCACGCTTGCATTTCAAACCAACAAACTGTATGAGGCGAATCGGTCATGAAAAAACACGGCCCGGCTCACAACGCTTTTCACTCATTAATTGTTTGAAGAATGTTGGTCCTAGAAACACGGTTATAACACTGGTACAGACAGCTGTAGCTCTTCTAAATCAATTCTTTACAATATTAAATAAAAGACAATGCAAATAAGGTTTCTGCTGTTGTTGTTGTTATTGTTATTTATTATTATTATTATTATTATTATTATTATTATTATTATTATTTAGACCAGCTGCAAAACGATATTGCGTCTGTCACAACAGTTCCTTTATTAATATCCATGTGTATATAATATAATGTGATATGGGTATTGTAACTCATGTAAGAGGTATAAGCGTTAGAATCGTTTAATGGCGTGGCTCTGTTGCTCTACCTATGAAAACTTGCCAGAAAGTAAACTTCCGTCTCTGACACGGTTTCTAGGAAGCCAGAGACAGTTATTTTTGTGTTCTTAGAATTCACTGGAAATTAGCCAACAGAACAACTAACATATTTCTTTTCAAACTCAACCACAAACGTCTATCAGAAGAATAGGATTGAACAAAAACTGAAGAATTATTGACATTAGTTATAATAAAACTGGTCATTGATATTTATTCAAATGATTTAATTGTTATTTTTCTAAAAGTACACTAAGGATAGCAGATAGCAAATGAACAGATTATACTCTGATTTAGGGGAATCGTTGTTTTAGCTTTTAATAGTTGACCATGCGAATATAGAACTGTGTTTAAGTTTTTAGTGATCAAAATATATATCTGGCGCTGAAAGACTAGCTTTGAACAGACACGTCAGGAGTATTCACACTGACCTTATCTTGCAACGCAGTTTCCTGCACAGACCACAGGGCGGACTGGAAACTAATGTGACAGCAATCATATTTAAAGTCTGTATGTACTAAATGTGAGACCGAATTATGCCGTCCAAATTGTCAAGGATACAGCATTGTAGCCGTACTGGTAATATCATTTTCCTCCACCAGATGTCAGCATAACCTCAACGGAGCTGTGTTGGATTTATGGCATTACAATTTAGTTAGCCCTAAAACAATTTAGCTGTATAAAACAATTTAGCTGTATAAAACAAAGACGCATACTGAATAACACTTTCCCAATTCACAACTGTGCTTCCAGATTTTGTAAACATATTAGATACAAATCATACAGCACTATATTGGACAGAATAGAATGAGTGATATCCTGGCTGAAAAGTTCGCACACATTTGGTATCAATTGTCTTTTCATTCAGTCCTCACACTGGAGGGAATTATTTGAAGCAATAAAACAAGTCTTAACGTGTTTGCTGAAAAATCACAGAGATGTTAGATACAAACTAATCTATAAACATGCCCAAAATAAACTTATGAAAATGGCTTAGAAATGCCCTGATGTTTTCCAAATCCTTAGACAATTGACCTTTATGTTTAAATAAATTAAAAAAAAAACTTTCAAGCTTTTTATTATTTTTTTAAACTTCCAGTTTGATGGTTTAGGGGTTTCGAGGTAGTTCTGAGAGATGATACTAATTTAGGTAATATGAATTTAAAATCAATGTGTTTTATTTATTTTCATTGCATGTTTAACATTTCAGTTTACAGTGTATAAGAGCTAGTTATTTTGTTGTAAACCGTGATCAAAACAGAAGCGACAACAGGGTGTGATAGAGAACACCCTTAATAGAAGATAGGAATATGAAATTGAAGATTGTGGACACATCTGTTCCTACATTACACTAAACAGAGGAGAGGAACTGCCAGTAACTTTTGTGGTTTCGCTGTGTTTGATTTGTAGTCAATCAGATGAAGCCAGGGCATTCAGATGGCAAGTGAGGCTACTTTGCAAACAAAGAGGAAGGAGCGTCCACAAGTGATGTCATTTCAGGATCTCAGGGCTGGAAGAATGCGAGAAGTAAGAGGTAATGTACAGAAGCCTTTAAATGGGACATCACTGAACTCAAATGGAACGCTCACACTTTAAAAGTGTCACTGGAATTTTTGTAACTTTGTAAGTTTATGTATGTGTATTTATGCACTCTTTAAATTACGTGGCCACTGAAGTTGTCATAATCGGACCTGTACCTAGAGCATTAATGGGCAACTTTCTTCCTAACCAGGTGACTGAAAAGTGATACATTAGCATTGTGGCTCAAAGGTGACATCTAGTGGTCATTTCGAATAAGAACTTGTGTTAGCTTGAGATCAGCAATTCAAACTATGGCTTCTGGTGGCTTGTATTTGTTTGAAAACAAACCTTTGAGAACATGATTTGCATTTTAACACAAGCACTAGAAAAAGCTTCTAAGCCGGTATGCAGTCTTGAAGGTGTTACTGTCTTTTATTGGCAGTTGAAATAAAAGCACAAAGCATTTCCCCTGTAATTAACTTTCTTAAAGGAGAAAGTCCCATGTCAATGTACCAAGACTAAAACAATCAGCTTGACAGTGCCTAAGATACAAGGGTCTTGACTACTTTGCTTGTGGTTTTGTAAAATGCAAATGTTTTTCTCCTTTAAAAAAAAAAAAAAGAGACGGTAGATAAAGAATGTGCCGAAAACAGCCTAAACTAAGAGCACTGTGTTCTGACCCGTGGAAGCTGAGGACCCATCTCCACACAGTCCTCGCTCTGCCCTGGGCTCGCCTCGCCGTCAGGCTGGCTCTCATCGCAGTACTTGAAACTGCAAAAGGAACTGTCTGACCCCTCGAAGTGTCACTTCTGTTCGCAAGGCCCTGTTACTGTTAGGACTGTTTTTAAGAAATGTGTGTTTTTTATGGGGGGTTTTTTGTAAACCGATTTGAATTTATTCAGATCAAGCTTGCAGCTCATGAAACCCCTTTTCCACTGTTTTAGGGAGGGTTTATTAGCTTGTTCTCCTCTTGAAAAGCAATGTCATTCCTAACAGGATGTTTAAAAACATTCCTTAGAAACACATTGGCATTTCTTGCACAGTGATATTACCGTCACCCTATCGCCCAAACCCAAGCTTTTGGAGGTGATTTGATCAATCTAAGTCACAGCTGGGTTTTATCTCACTTTATTAAGGGAATGTCTATGGCATCAATAATGATGCTTTTTCCAGGATTACCCCTACATGTAATCCTAGTCAATGCGTATGAACAATCTCAAATACAAATCTCACAAGTCCAAGGGCAGGGTATGCATTGATCAGATCTGCCACTTAGCAAACTTGGTAGATTAGTAAATGTGCCCCAGATCAACTCCCTCCCTTCTCCGGTCTTGCTGTCCAGTCCAGATTGTTGGAATGTCAATGACAATGTTGTTCACCAGATCAAACACAAAAGTGTTTTTTTTTTCCCCCCAGCTGTGGAGCAGAAATGCAGAAAGGATGAAGACATGCTGCATGATGAGACATAAATGAGTTCTGAATCTTACAGCTTGACCGCGCTGCAAGCTAATGGGCCATTGCTTTTTGAATAAAAGAGACATCAGGCTTTCAGAGTGAGCTGCACTGCCTTGCAATGATTAAAATGCAAACAGACAGGATGCACTGCAACTGCTTGAAGGGAAGACAGTCCTCCGTAAAATAAAATCTGTTTTATCTTGCAATTTAATTCAAGATACTTCTTTTCGACACATACTTTGATTTCTGCTATATTCTGATATAAATAGTTTTTTTTTCATCTTTCCCATTAAAACAGTATTAGCCGAGGCCTTAAAAAAAAAAAAAAATGAATTTCTTACCCCCTTTTAAACAACCACAAGTCTGGAAAACAAGACGGACAAGCAGCAATACTGAAATATCGCTGTTCAATAAGAGGGAAAACAAATCCTTGAAATATGATTGGCATCTATAAAGTACAAGATAATGCTTTCAAATGCATTATACAAATACTAATTATTTTCCAGAAAGTCTACCGTGGGAGAGTTTCATTGTCTTGAACATAGAAAGAGGCATGCTTACACATATTAATATACTGGTCTGCTGCTTTGAGTGGAGGTATATTTTCTAATCTTGTATACAGATCTACAGCATTGAAAATGTATGCAAATAATATGTTTTAGCAAATTAGAAAATAATAGTTAAATAGCCCTTATGAAAGTTATCTGCAGTATTTTTACCATGCTTTCCCCTTGGTTATACTACACATTTCCCATAGTTTACCCGGGTTTGCCATGTTTATTAATATACTGTACCATGCCTCACTGTTTTTTACAATGTTCACCTATGCTTTACCATGCTTTCACTGTGGTTTATTACAATTTGTTTTACTGTGGGAAACTTAGAAGGGATACACAAGCATATCATTAGGTAAAACCTAAAGGCAAGCAAGCATGAATGAGTGTTTGAAGTTATGGATGTTAAAACACATGGAAGTAGATCTCTTTTTGCACTAGCTGTGGATGGATACCAACTTGGCAGAGTTTACCCCGTTGCAGAATTGAGCACACTGCAGCTCAGCCTTCACCCAGGTTCTGTTAACAGGGAAGCATCGTCAGCAGCATCCACAGAACTTTGACCAGAAGAGAGGGCAGTTAACCAGGGGTGGATAAGACTGGACACAGCATGGAATAATGGGCCAGTGATATCACAGGGGTTACAGGAATGCAACAGCTACAGCTATGCAATTTAATGTAGCAGAAAATGTTGAGTTGTTTTCTGTGCAGGTTCCTTTCATTCTATCTGATCGATTGTCAATTAGTGACATCAATCAGCCAGTCAACCAATCCATCAGTTAGTCATTATTTATTTATAGGAAAGAAAACAGCCTGCTGAGGTGTGGCTGTGCTCTCAGCAGCAACAATAATCTATAGAAAACACCACTGCAGGTACTGTAACATACAAAGAAAAAAAATCAATTGCTGTTGTTTCTTCAGTGTTACATTCATCTTAAAACATCAGATTGGCTTTAATCCACAGTTCTAAAAGTAAGCTAATGCTGGTACCCTAGACATTAATATAATATCAGAGTATACTACTGCATATACCCCAGCAGAACCCTTTACAGATCTCAACAACAGCAGCAAAGGCAACACAATGGATTATGAAGTTATTGTACATTGGTAAGTACTGATATGGAAACACGATACTTTAATGTCGGGGTGTAGTATTTCACCGATTCCTCCCATCCTTGGCCTCTAACCTAACTTCACTCAGGCTCTCTCAATAAACTAAATGGCTGAAAAAACAACAGCTCAAATTATTTTTTCCTTACCTCTCTTCACGTTTGTCTATGTCTCTGACACTCCAGCTGCCCACAGCTGAAACAGAAGCATTGCCCCGCAGAGATCAAAAGCAAGACACCTTCCCATCGTGGCTGTTGCTCCTGAGGTCATGCACACAATGAAAGCAGCACAAACCCTAGGGACTGTAACCCGATCCCCCCTCTGCATTTTAACTACCCCGCCACCTGAACGGCCCGGGCTGCCCAGGGGAGGTGAGAGGCGACACCCAGCAGCAATGTTTGTGATGAACAGTGCCTGGGCGATCCCTTTATATAACACGGCCACTGTTTGTGCAAGCAGACGTGATGCTCATCTCTGTCGTTCCCTTCGCTTTTGATCTTCCAGCACTTGAGTTTAAAGTGTTTATTGAAGCTATCAAATCGGATCAGGGAAGATTAGCATTCACGCCTAGGGGTCGTCAATAAAGGACACCCAGCCACCTGTTCTGCTTTATCAATAGGACCAGAATTATCAAGATTTTTTCAAACCCAGTTGCAAACAGCTTAGTCTGTAATTTTGACTCTTTCAAGTAACTGTCTCCAGTTGTTTGTAACTAGATTTGTAGTCCGTATTTTTAGTCCATATTCACCAAACTTGTTCAGGACTGTTATTACCAACCCATTCCTGAATAATTAAATCAGGTTTGCAGTTCATTAAACCTTGTAAACGGTTTTATTCTTTCAGAGCACTGTTTAACCTAATATTAACAAAATGTTAATAAACAGTTCATAAAACAGTAAGGTTTTGTGAAGAGGCACATTAACAGTTTTATTGTCCCTTCACCAAAAAAATAGGGGGAAATGCATGCAAAAAAATTGAAAAGATCTGACCATTCCCTTAATGTTGAACCAAGATATTTATTGGTGCCTGAACAGTAGAGCCTGACAAAATACTGTTAGGTGACCTAAACAAAATCTTCCAATCTCCAACCACAGTCCCTTATACACACCTGTCCTTTGTTAAAACCTTGTACTGCTACCAAGCAAGCCTAACAACACCACTAGGCTTGGCCTCTTAGAATTCCTTTCCCAGCTTGCAGGCTCAGTGTTGACACATGCCCAGATTATACGGGAGTCCTGCTATTTGTGACACCTTTTCAATACCTATCACAGTTTTAACACATCTACAACTATACAAATGTTTGGACAGTACGCGGGGACAAATGTCTTACAACAGCAAAGAAAGCTATCAATCAACCACAACAGCCTTGGCTAACAGTGTCTTATATGTACTTCTTTCTCTTTACAAATTTTAAGTGGAAATAGGAATCTGGTAGAAACACAATGAGGTGGGAAATTATTGTATCTGTATGTTTAGCTGCAGTCAGAAATAGAGTTCCATGGTGCGCATGTTCCGCCTGCCATCCTCCTTCCCTGAACCAGTGTCACGGACGAGTGGGAACAGATTAACATCAACAGCATCACCATGGCAGCAAAAGCAGCTGCTTAATGAGTTTTCTTTTTTTAAGTTTGTGTGTGCTGCCATGTCGGATTATATAGCATGTAGCAAATCAGTGACAGCTGTACAGAATGGGTTCTGCCAATACTGCAACATTGCAGTAACGATAAAGAGGGAGTCTGTTGCGACACAAGTGTAAAGGATTGAAAAAAGTATAGAAATAGCATGCTTTGATTAATCTGGGCTATATGGGAACTAATCTGTGATTAATCTGGGCTGTATGGAGCCCACGTTTTCTAAATTGCATTTCAATAGAAATATGACCAAGCCTGTCATTCTTCTTTCTTTTACAGGACGGTAGACTAGATTGAACTGGTATAGAATACATTTTATATTTATGATTATAAATCATGTTATATAGGATCAGGATTTGTCTAAATGATACTACATCCTATCCTGTGTATAGATGTCATCCCGTGCACAGAACATATGGTCCAAAATTTATATTATATATATATATATATATATATATATATATATATATATATATATAATATTTATATAAATTAGTCTATCTGCAATTATTTTTTTCTTATTTTCTCCCCAATTTGAAATGTCCAATTATTTTTATTTCAACCCGGCTCACTGCTACCACCCCCGCGCTGACTCATGAGAGACAAGGACTGACACACGCTGCTTCTTTTCACTCGGCAGGCCTGCCATGCAGCCACCTCAGAGCCCGGCCGGTCTACAGGGGTCGCTGGTGCGCAGTGAGCCAAGGACACCCTGGCCAACCTAGCCCCTCCCCACCCTCCAAACAAAACTTGATTTAAAATCGAGTTGGCTTTGATAATATTTTGTACATAAATACTTTCTGTATTGATATCATTTTATTTAGAGATGTGTGCAATATGTAACCTGACTTAGCAAATAAACAGCCACATAAACCAGTAGGCAGTTCTTACTTTTATTTACTTGTAAGAAAGGACAGCCCCTGTAACAATTTCTCGTCTATGATGACATGGGTTATATTTAAAAAAAAAAAAAAATCTATGGTTTTTCAGCATTCTTTTCTATAAAAAGTTTTCGACGCAAACATTTTTCTTGTAGTTTTGACAATCAGTTACAGCATTCAATGCAAAAGTTAAAAAACACTCCCCTACATGCAGACACCAGAAACACAGATATTTCACAGATAGTGTTAACAGAAAATTCAAATGCAAAAGAAGGGGACTGCAATCTAAAAAAACAAATTTAAAAAAACCTATTAAACAGTACAGCATATACACAGAATGTAGATTCCACTGTACTTAGGGTGCAGGTTGCAAGCAGTGGAGAGAATGGATTTGATGCTGTAATAGCATGGCACTATAGTATAAATATATTGTAAACATTTCTTACAAATATGATATTGTTTTTAGCTTTGGTCTTAGAACCCTGGATAGAATCTTAACCCAATCTGCTTGATACTTCCCAAATTCACAAAGCGACATCTGGGCATATTTGCAGATGATTTTGTGGTAATTTTAGTCAATTTATGCAAATTAGCTGCACAGAAAGAAAAATCAAATAAGTGACTGAAATTCTGTACATTGGAAACGCTGAAACTAACAGAAGCCCAGCCAATACAACTTCATTACCCCTAGCAGAAACCACATTTTATTTTAAAACTGCATGTCAGATATTCAGCTGCCCTATACACTACAGCTCAAAGCCTCAAACTGCTGGTGACTGACTGGAGTCACAAGTCTGTGGAAAGAAACCACACTGGCTTTCAGAATTCTACCTCGTCCCACCGGTTACTGCAAACCTAGTGCCTCACACCATACCCTTCACCCAGGGGGGACGTCCAGCTCTGCTGTGTGGCAAGCGTTTGCTGGATATTTAGTTCTTGTTCTTGGTCCCCTTGCTGTTAGTGAGCAGGCTGGTTCTCCCCTTGACCCCGATCGAGCTAGATTCCTGGAGGACCTTCTCCAGAGTTGTCTTCTTGATAGCGGCTGTGGAAGTCTTCTCCTGGTCAGCCAGGCACTGCAGCTCCCTACAGAAGAAATGGCAGTTGTAGGAGTTTGGGGGGGGGGGGATTAATCAACATTAACTGCAGAACACACTGACCCTATCGATCAAGCCAGAATAACCATTCTCGGTTCGGATTTCATTAGGGTTCCACTAGGTTCACAGAATGAATTATGATTAATATATAGCCCTGTGAAGATGCAGAAAATCCTGAAATATACACATACTTACACTTGGATGGAGAGCAGAAGTGAACAGATAAGTAACTACATGTATATTAAAGTGTGTGTGTGTGTATATATATATATATATCTATAAAATCACTTAGACATTTCAAACCTGCATGCATACCGTCTTCACATAAGAGCAATTATAAAAAGGCAGGGGTCTGGCAATTGCCTCCAAGTAGTTTTGCTCATTGTATATAAACAAAGGTTACTATAAAGCAGGCACAACTTGAACTTGAACTTCATTAATTTTATTGCCATACTGACTTGGAATTGTTCTATTTGGATTCTGTACCGAGCAGACTGGAATGCTAACTTTTTTGAAAGTGGAATCAGCAAAAATATGGACACTGTTCCAACAGATTTCTTTGCATTCCCCAATCTTCCCAATACTAGGCGGATGGCTTTTTCCACTTGAAATTGATATGTAGGATTTTAACCAAATAGCCATTTAGGTTTAGTTCTGTTTGTATGTTGGAATTACTGCACTAAAGTAAAGGACCCCTGAGACACACTTCAAACAGGTAGGCCAGGCATCTTTTTCTAACTATGTAACGTAAAGCTTTTTGAATACGTGCATTTGAATACGTGACGTTATTTAGTAATACTTGACCTTATATAACTAAGTGTACAAGAAGGCAAACATCATATTAATTACTGAATATGCTACTTGATTGCGTGTTAGATTGGCATTTAGAAATAGGACTTGTGGCATTGTTTGGGAAGTTTATGTACACTACTATGAAGAGGACAGTATTGTTGGGCGTTGGATGAGAGTCCTCGAGCAATATATTTTTTGAAAATCCCACCCCTAATCTGGAGGAGGTGTAATAAATGTGCACACTGCTGTAAATCCATTCTCCTGTACCTGGTCCGGATGCAGGATGCCTCCACTGCGTTGATGAGAAGACTGCGGAAGCCTCCGCTCTCCATGACGTGCAGTGCATGGATGGTGGCACCCCCTGGGGAGCACACGTTGTCCTTCAGCTGGCCGGGGTGCTGCTCAGAGTCCAGCACCATCTTAGCAGCTCCCTGTGCGTGAGAAGAAAACAGGTTAGGGAACAATCTCACGTTCACATTCTTGTGCTTTTAATGCACCAATCCATCGGTAAGAGCATGGTCCCAACACGGGCAGCCACATTTAAGTGAGATCACAGAAGACAAGAGGCTGCCGTCACCCTGACTGTTACTGACCAGTAGGGCCTGAGCTCCCAGTCTGAGCGCAAGCCTCCTCGGCAGCCCCATCTTCACTCCACCATCCGCCAGCGCGTCCAGGGCTGTGAATGCCTGGGAAAGTAACAGGATTACAGTTAGCAATCTCTATGGGATAAACATTATCCCTGTGGCTCATTTTAAAACCTGGAGCGGGTGAGAGTGCTATGCAATAGAAGTCTTGTTTCCATCGCTGTATGCACTCACGTAGGCAGGCCCGCTGCCGCTCAGCCCGGTCACAGCATCGATCAGGTCCTCCTCCACCTCAACGCAGAACCCCACGCTGGCCATCAGCTGCTCCAGGAGGTTGCTGTCCTCCACCTTGGCGTGGGAGCCCGTGGCATACACCGTGGCTCCCTCCCGCACCACAACTGGCGTGTTCGTCATGCAGCGCATCACCTTCGGGGCCGGGTGGCACAGAGACAGCTTCTGAACAGGGGGAACAGAGGAGGCTGGTTCAGTGCGATTCTCCCCACCTTTCATTACAGGGTTTGCTGCAATTGTGGAGTGCACTTGGGTGATGTTTGAAAGAACTTTGAAAAGGCATTTGCACCACAAAGCATCCACAGCAGAAATCATTCACAAAATAATCTAGCACATCAGGATTTCATCAAACAAAGTTATTGATATTAATTGCACAAAGTGAATCATGATTGACAGCAATAGTCTGAAAACTGGGTGCATTGAGGGAGGGCGAGACAGGGCATCCATCACAAGAATTCCAGGTAGCAGAGCTGAGCTGTTCTGCACAGCTCAAGTTTACCTTCTCAATGGAGTGAATTGTGACTCCAGCAGCACAGGACACCACCAGGTGACGATTCTCGATGTCAGGCCCAATCTCATCCAGAACGAAGGGGATGATGTCAGGTTTGACAGCCAGGAACAAGACATCGCTGTTCTTCACTGTCTCCTTGTTGCTAGTGGTGAAATTCACACCCAGTTTCTAGAAAACCAAAAGATATTTAAACCAGAATGGCAGTATATATACTCTCTGAGCAGTGACAGAACCCTGAAGAAGGCATTAGCAGAGGCCTTTCTCTGCTTGACAGCTGATTAATCGCAAATAGCATTCACTCAGATAGTATACATAGTAACCATAACACAGACACAGCATCTCACAAGAGGATTGTACAGAGGAATGGCTAGCCTTTGACCAGACAAGGTAACGCTTGATAAAGTCTCCAAATTTAATCCAACTGTTAAAAGATATGAACGATAATGCATATAATATTACACAAGACTGCTCATGCTGCACTTAGAAAAGCAAATGAACAACACTCCTGTGAACTAAGCGAATGTTGTTCTTTTTTTTTTTTTTTTCTACAGTACAGGTAAGCAGCAGCCTATAGACTAACACTAAATCCTTACCCTTAGCCCAGTCACAGTAGGGAGTCCAGTGTCTGGGGAACTGGCTGTGATCTTATGAGTCGCTATTACACCTGAACAAAAAATATATATATGAATAATGTGAAAATAGCAAATTCAGTATTAATATTAGTCAATAACACCAGCTGGCTACTTTATTAGGAACACCCGGAACATTTGCATGGGGCCCTCCAAACATTTGTAAGTGTAAACCTGATTAGATCCTCTCATTCCACAATTACTAAACAATTCTAATCTAAAACATTTCAAAACAGCACGGAACAGGGGGTGGAGCCCGGGGACACTGCGTTCTAGAGCGGATAGTGGATTGAATACACTTCTTACCTGCAGCTGTAAACCCTCTCGCCAGGGCATATGCAAGTTGCCCCGCTCCAATGAACCCGACGCTCATTTTGTTAAAAAATAAATAAAAACAAAGAATAATAATAAAATATTCTTCTAGTGGTGTGCTGCGATTAAAGCAAAACGAGTAGCTGCATTAGGAATAAACAGAGAAAAAAAAAAAAAGATGAATATTCTTGACCGTACCAAAGTCTAAACTTGGAGGAGACAAACGCATTTGAAACTTACCACGTCGATACGCAATACGACTGATTTTTGTTTTTGATATGGTAGCAGCGCTTCTGTACAAACTAAGAGACAAACTGGTACATTTTATAAACAGCGCAATTCAATTAACATAAAACACTAAATAAAATTTAAAAAAACGAGTATAGACAAATGACTTGAAAACGTCCAGTCTAACAAATGCACACGACATTGACATACTGTGAAAAGACGAGATATTACTGACAAACCTGTTTTGTCAAAAACAACTCGCAATGCCAACTGTTACACAATATGCAAGAGAGCAATTTAAAAATGCAGCATGTATCGTGCAAGTCACGTAATAACAGAACATTTTGACAACGTACGACATCCGTCGCTTACCTGTTCAGTGATAATCAGGCCAGTTTCTCTGCCATTCAGCAGTGTCTGTGTTTTGCTGTCAACGCAACTACCTCCTTACTCGCATACCTATTTGTTCCCAGAAAATGGGGTGCATCACATTTTGCAGTGGAAGACAAATTAGTGGTTGCTTTCGAGTAAGGCGCGCCAATCGCGGCGGGTCTTGTAAATGAGTCCGGCTTGGGATAGGTTTGTAAGAGACACAGATCGTTTCATGAGTTTATGTAAAGTTAATTTGTTAGTGAAATGTAGGTCCTCATCAGGGCGCTTGTTTAGTTACAGCAACGTGATGATATGATCGAGAAAGCACTTTAGATCGGCCACGCTTTATTTTGTGTATCATAAACAAGTATTTAATTAATATATGTATGTATCAGTCCTATGTATGGGTGTTTTTTGAGACTTGGTAGTTTTTCTGCTCCGTAATAGCTGAAAATGGCAGTCTAATGATAGATGCACACATGCATGTCTATTGACTGTTTATTAGCATGTAACTAAAGTGGTGGTCAAGAAGGAGGGCAGGTGTCAGACACCTGACCAGTGAAAGGTGGAGAGTCGCTTTAACTCTCTCTCTGCTGGTCCCCTTGGTCAGTGCTGCTGTGCCAAGCCGTGGAAATGTTTCTCAGCATGGTCAGGTTTCTCACCAGAAACCTGTTGTCTTAATACTGGGGAGTTGGCCGCATTCCAACCACAGCTGCCTTGTCAAGTAACCCACACTGCTGATCCAGGAGCCCAGGGGCTGTGGAGGGTGTCAGGAAGGCTGGATTGGGGAATATTGGGTTTGTCTTTCTCACAAGTAGGATTAATAAGGAATGTTTGTGATCCCTAATTCCTTGCATTCCTCAGATTCCTCTTGACGTTTTCAGGTGTTTTTTTTTTTTTTTTTTTTCACGATGAGGAGGAATAACGAGGAGGAAGTCAAGCAAGAAATGGAACAGTAATCCTTTTAAATTTCTTGGACCATAAAATATCAACCCACATTTGTTGAATTTATTGCGTGAATGGGTGCCTTAGTATTCTAGAACTAGAGAGGTCAGACCGTGTCCTTATTAAGCAGACACCAGCTACAGCAGCCTGTATTACCTGCGGTGATGTTGTGTAAAATCATATTGCCCATGCCATGGTGCCTCCACTGATACCCTGCAGACTTCACCCTAACCCTGCACTATTCAGAAATGAAGTGGGCTGAAATCTAATGCATTTTCTTTCTGTGGATACAGTGGATACTTTCCTATCTTCACAGTGAAGACTCCTCTGAATTATGATCAAATTTCAATCCAGAAAATAACTTGTGTCTACTTTTATCTACATTGTAAGGTAATATAGTTAGTGGGTGTGTATCCAATTAAGGTTTTCAGCCATGCATTTAATATGTATGCATTCATTATTCATTTTAAAATTGCATTTAAGGTCCGCCAAAGTTAGAAATAATGTAGAAACAATAGATGCAATTAATATTGCTTTAATGGGTCTGACAGTACCAGATTCTCTGACAGCTGCATTGTCTCCCAGATCGGCACCTGTGAAGGATTGTCCTTGACAGCATTGGGAAAGCCCTGTCCAATGATGACATGCTCTGCATTCTAAGAATTCAGTCTTCATGTTACAGTGGCATTCCACATTACTGTCAGAATACTATTTCGGGTATGTGTTATCATTATTATATCCAAGCCGTGAGAGTCCTCTCCTTATCCTTCAGTTCCATCCCGTTATGTATTTCATGTAACATGCTGGATATTTAGTCAAGCAGTCCAAGTTAAATATTACTGTGGAATTATAGCAGATTAGTAAAATGTACAAATATGCAATAAGGGAATCAAATTGAAAATGCTTGTCTGCTTTCTATTTGAAATCTTTAACTCCAGTTTTTAGTTAACGCTTGTTTTTTCTTTAAAGCAGGAAAACAAAGAAACTGTACTTTTTTTACAAAACTTGAACCAAACAACCACAGTGACCTACAGGATATGACTGTAAGTTTTTGACAGGGAGAACTTATTTCTCAGTTTTGTAACGTGAAGGTTGAATTTCATATAGACGTTCATTAAGGACTGGAGCGAGAACACAACCGTCATTGAGGTCTATTCCATTGCACTCCAGGTTTAACAGGTGACATGAACTAATTCACTCCTTCAGGGTCTGGATGCGGGTTTAATTTGATTAATTAAACAATTAAGGGTTGGAACAAAGACCAGAAGTGGCAGGGCCAACTTCGGCCACCCCTGATCCAAGCAGAAGCAACCGTCAAGGACCATGCAGAGCACAGTGTAGACATCGGCAAGGTATATGTTTTGGTGTTTTGAATATTAAAATTAATAAATGAAATTCAAATGAAAAACAAAATTCAGCACATTCTCATGTCCAAATTGACTGTCCCTCATGCGACTGATTTGTTTGTTATGCCAATTTGTTGCTGTTAGAACTTATTTGTCTTTCACATTGTATATGTTGTTTTTGTGAGCTAATGGATATGTCTTTGGTGTCTTTTTCAGAAACATTAAAATGTATCAAAACTTTAAACTTTAAACAAATCAAGTCAAAGCGTTGTAAATAGAGATTATTTTTATTTGTATTTCCATGTGTAAAATAGGACCAAGACTCTGATGTAATTTTTCACAAAGAATAGCATATAAACATACATACATATACAAACAGACAAACAGATTTTTCTGCCAACAGCTACATCAGGATCAAGTTGTATCGATATGGTTGAAGTAAGACAGGTAAGAAGCTAATATACTGATCAGCAGAATCAACAATACTAGAACCTTCATTAGAACATTTTCCCAGACATTTGTTTGATTCTAGCTTTGTTATATTAAAATGTGTTTTTCACCATTGATGTTACAGTAATAAAAATCTCTCAGGGGCAAAATAAACCCTAGCCAATGATCTGTTAATGAAAGGAGAGAAGCAGCACTCTTCTATACAGTAAAGTGTTTGTTATCCACACCAGACTGCAGCTGTGCATTGGTTTCCTTTTGTTACATGACCAAAATGATCAAGTTTTTGTTTGAATTTTTTAATATTTGTCCCAGCATTATCACACACACATAGCCAATCTATTTTAATCAGCCTGTACAGCTTGCAGTGTTTTATGCCTGCTGTGGGCAGCTCAGAATTTTCCAGTTAAAATCCCGCTTAGGCCAGGTAGTAAACTCCAGTTTCTGCCACCCCAGCTTAGCTTGTGAGGGGACTGTACTGTTGAAGGTGTTGTCTTTAAACGCATACCATACACACAGCAAGGCCACTTCTGAAGAACATGCTCACACACACCCAAACTGATAAATGTCACATTTCTACAAGTGAATGTAATGCTAACCCATTCATCAAATCAGCACAATCGTTTCGAAGCTCCTTTCCATGTGAATATGTTATTTTCCCTGGTAAAAGAACAGTGAGCAAGATCTGCTCTCTGATAACAAATGTTAATAAAATATCTAAATTGAAAAGCACAAAGCTCACAGCTACTGAAGTGTCCTTGGGAAATAGTAGAAATAAAATACAATCACTGCATAAAACAACAAGCAAACATCTACATAATACTGGGTTATTACTGGGAAGTTATCAAACTGCAACATAGTTGACATATTTAGCAAACACAGGCACAGATATGAGTCTCTAGTTCTATTTGCATCAAGGCAAAGTTGTGTTTCCAGACTGCTGGAGGTGTCCCAGGTGAGCAGCTGTCTTAATGCTGGGTGATGAAGCGAATCCTCTGTGAGTAGGCCAGGTCAGCGATGTAGAGGATCAGGTTGATGTAGGTGAAGATGGTCACCACTAGCTGGCTCTCCCAGGGACACTTGCCCCGGGTGCAATTGTAGGGGCGCCGGGGGCTGCCGTACTTCTTGTCGAAGCAGAACACAGGCCAGATCACGGCCGCGCTCACGTACATCAGCACGGCCACGAAGGTGTAGACCACCACGAAGCGGTCGAAGGGGCACTTCAGCAGGGGCGTCTTCCCTGAGACCGTCAGCAGGACCACGATCACCGTGACGGCGAAGCAGAAGCTGTAGACCGCCACGCAGTACTGGGTGGCCACGTGGCGGCTGTACTGGCTCTCGTTGACGAGCGCCCCGAAGATGATGCAGGCCACGAAGGCCTGGACGATCTTGAGGAGGCCCGACGCTGTGGCCATGTAGCCCGACACGTGGCCAGGCTTGGCCCTGGCGGCTATGACTTCAGCCAGGTAAGCCACGGAGGCCAGACAGGAGAAGACGGTGACGGCAATGCGGTAGTTGCGGACCTCACAGCCCTCGTGAGGGCACTGTGCCTGCAGGAAGTACATGGGGTAGACCACGGAGGCCGTGACGCACATGAGCGTGGCCAGCATGGCGAAGGTGATGGTGAAATTGTCCCACGAGAGCCGGAGGCAGGTGTGCAGCCGCGTGAACTCCAGCGCAACCACGCAGGCCGTCGTGGTGAGGCAGAGGCACCACACGAACATGCAGAAGGTCCCGTAGGCCGCGCTGAAGCCCGCCTGGTGCGCCACCAGGCTCACAGTGACGCAGCTGAAAATGATCTGCCACACCCGGGCCACGCCCACCGGAGAGGCCACGGCATTTAGGTTCAGATAGGGTCCTTGAGAATCCATGCCTGACACTGATAGGCTTCAGCGACAGGAACAGCAGGGCTTTTCCGCTGAGATCTTTAAATGTGGAGTGGTCTGGATAGTTCTTTATTAATTCTGACAGGCAATTCAACACATTAGTTCCTCTGTTACTAGTTTTACAGCTTGTAACAAATTCTGGATATATTTCAAGCAGTAAACGCTTCTTTGGATATTGCTTAATACATATATAAGAAAAGAAAACAGAAAGATATAATCTTCTTATAGTTTAGTGTATAATATCTATAACTCAATTTATATATTGTGATCAATAGAATAGAATCGAGCAGAACAGAATGAATAGAAAGGAATTATTCTGCCCTAATACTGTATGTTGTATATTTAAAATCACTATTAAACAGTTTACTTCTGGTTGCTTATGTCTTGAAGGTACTGAAAAGGGCCAACAGCAACAGATGGTTTACTTAACCACTTGCCCTTCTAATAAACACAAAACAGTTTTGCTATTAATATTATTTAATTCTGATCCCCTACCTCTTCTACAATTAGATATTAGAATCCGTTTACATCCAGAGCACAGTAACGCCGTTCAGCAGAATTCAGTCCCAGTATATCGTACGATAGGCTCTGCTACTGGTTTCTATCTGTCTGTGCATGTATAGAATGGTGGTTGAAATTCCGAAGAGCAGTTTCCCAGACTCTCACAGATTCCGTGCAGCAACAGAGTTTCCTGAATTGACTTGGGGTCTGTCCCTGTGGAATCTCAGCTCCTGTGCAGTGTTCAATGCCTCAGCCTGGCCCTTCCTCAGTCTTCTCCCAGTCTAATAACCAGACACATCAGACTTGCACCGTGCAGTGGATCTGCCAGCAAAAGTTATTTAAGTACAGCAATGCAGCTGAGCCCAGAGTAACTTTGGCAAGGGCTGGAGTCGTGCTATTAATAGTCATCTATATTAACAAAGGCATGAGGAGGGTGAGCACATGTGACAGTAATGCACCAGCACCTAATAGTGTATCTGTGCTGTGATAGGAATGCACAGGGAGCTTGTTTTTAAAGATGCATGGGCATCTTTTACTCTACTCTACCATACATATTTCAGATCTGCTGTTAATGTATAGTTATGCCTTGCCTGTTACCTGTTATCCCCTAGTGGGGTCTTTTGTGATGAAACTTGGTAAGGACATTCTTTAGCACAAGGTATTGAGGGCTTCAGAATCGGGGGAAGTGTGGTTTTAATGATACTGATAGATCTTGTTTTGTATTTGCATTCGTGGCGGGGGATGTATGGTACTTTTTTTAAGCAAGTGAAGCAACAGCATGCCACATTTGCATGGAAGGCAAATGTATATACATATACTTTTCATATGCAGTAGACAAATAGACAGTCCCCTAAGGAAATGCCCTGTTATAGCCCAGCGAACCCTTTCACATACTGAGCACTGGAGCCAAGTCCTGTGGGACACGCAAATGCTTGCATATCTGACCTTACTGAAATAGAATGTGAAAACCCTGGAATGTACGTAGACCAATCAGATTTCCTAGAGGGACACCTGTCAGAGATATTTAAAAAAAACACCACTGGCATAGAATTGAAATACCAGGTTATTATCCTATGGAAAGCTAGGCACAAATATCTGCATACCACAGCAATGGCAACACAATGGATTATAGTTATTGTGCTGCTGGAGCAGATATGCTATCACCATAGTGCTGCTGCGGGTTAACTGTGCGTTGGTTTATGCCATTGTCATACAAGTTCAACATAAGAACAAATCTGACACAGTTGCAACATACTGACAGCAATATATTTGAGTGCAGGTGTCAAAAGGGTCCCCCCTTCCTTTGATTTTTTGTTCCTTATCCAACTTTTTTAAGCGTTACACCACAACAACTTTATTGATCGGTCCCTATTTAGGTGAAGTTTAAAATGTCCTATTCCTTAATAGCCTTTATTTAATTTTGCAGTTTCCCCCATATTATACTAAGCATTTATCATAGTTTACCAATGTTTTCCACATTTCTGATATGAATTACTATACTTCTTTGTATTTACAGTGCTTACATATGCTTTAGCGTGATTACACTGCTACACTTCTACTAGTGGAAACTTTTATGAGGGCTGAAAGCCAGAAGAGACCTGTTGCAGCTGCCTGCTGGTTCGAGCCTGGAAAAATCTCATCGCAATATAGTAAAATAAATAAACACATCTTGTAATGTGGGACCCCACACAGTGATATGGAAAGATGGATAGTCATGTTCGTGTTTATCGGTCATTTAAAGCCCGTTTAATTCAAAAGGGCCAAAACTAAATTGAAGGCATATGCTCGATTAGTGGGGAACTGGTGACATCTTGTGGTCACTAATGGAATTACAGAACATTACAATTAAAAGCAAGCCATTTGTGTCTGGTTTAGTATATTTTAAATAATCATTGGAAAGTTCACCTCATAGTTTACTGTTTATCTATTAAATTAAAAACAAAAAGCTTTCAATAGATTTAATTACTTCATTAGAGACCCTTTCCTGACTTACGTGTATTTTGTAAGTCTGTGTGTTCTAGAAGTGTGTAAATGGTTCGCTTGTAATCTCTCCAGGATGCTCTTGTAAACGAGATGATTCGTCTAAATACGTTTTCTTCTGGATAAAATGATTAAATAAACTCCCTGCCATGTGTTTTTATATGCATATATTTATCATGCTGTTTTTGTAATGTGGTACTGTTTGATGCAGTAAGTGTAGCAGCACCATAATTCCAATGCAACCCTCACTGCTAATAAGCAGCAGGTGTGTCAAGGTGCAGGTGTATAAGCGGTACATTAGGAAACAAAAAATCTAACTCAGAAATTGTTTTTTGCCATAATATTAATGTTGCCTTTTCTTTAGATCCATTATAAAGACATGCGATCAAAACAAAAATGATAAATATTTACAATTTGTAAAGAATCACTTCTCTGCCTGTATAGCACATATAAATACGATTTACATAAGAAAAATAAATATGAAAAATAACCAAAAGTAGCTTAAGTTTCTTTCTTTTTTCTGTTAAAAAATATGTTACAGAACAAAAAAACATACAATTAGTAATAAACTTTTTTGTTTCTGCTTGTTATGAAAAGTCATTTTTTATAAAAATTAGTAAAGCAACATTTTTTAATTGTTTTTTTTTTTTTAAGTCCATTGTGTCTTGGTTTGTTGCCACAGAGAGAGAGAGAGAGAGAGAGAGAGAGAGAGAGAGAGAGAGAGAGAGAGACGAGAGACGCTGAGAGATTTTTTCCTCCGAGGGAGAGTGGGGAGACGAATGAGAGAAACTTGAGAGAGAGAGAGAGAGAGAGAGAGAGAGAGAGAGAGAAAGACGGATGATCCAGTGCTTTTCCCACCGGGCTTGTGAGAGTCTTTAATTATTAAAAAAAAGAACTGAGGTCCGAAGGATGTGACTCAAGTCCACTGCTGTCGCAGATGCTGATTTTGTTTCATGTAACGTTGAGTGAGTATCCTTAAAACGGGATGTCACTTTAAATCTTTTAAAAGCAGAGAGAAAAAAAGCACACAGTGTGCCTTTCTTTGAATCTGACTGGATTTGATTCTCTCGATGCTGTGGAAGAGGGTATGAGTCTGATATTGGCGATCTGGGGGAAGGAGGGTGGGAGGGGGTGCGCTCCCCAGCCTCCCCAGTCTCTGGAAGTGAGCCCTGCATGTCTGTAGGGGGCTGCGTGTTTCTCCGTTTAGCTGCCGCTGCTTAGCATTCCCAAGAGCTTGCTGGGCTCCATGCCCTGTTGCTGGGCCATCTTCTGCACGTCGAATCCCATGTGCATCAGGAACTGGATGACGTTCATCTCCTGGCCGGTGAACTGGTCCCGGATCGTGGGGCAGGTGGGGTTGCAGTGCGGCCAGGGGCAGCTGTCGATCAGGTGGACCGGGCAGCCCTTGGGCGGGTTCTTGTTGTTCTTGTTGTTGTCATGGAGACTGCGGTCCCAGCAGTGCAGCGCCCTGGGCAACGAGGTGCCCTTCACTTGGATATCCATCCAGTAACTTCCAGGGAAAAAAAGACTTGGTTACTGCTTTGGCAAGTCCAAGGAAGCGTTGTGCTTCACATCATGCTGTTCCAATATTAAACATGTCTGGTCCCATTACACTACTACAGTACAGCGCCCCCTGGTGTGTATACAGTTATTTTATAATGTTATTATTTTTGTACTGTAGAGGATTTGGAAATACAAATCAGTGAGCAGTGGATGTGACATTACAGACATGTATTTTAATGATCAACAAAGTGGCAGACCTTAATATCTGCTCTTTATCTCTCACATTCAGTTCATTTCAAAAGGTTGGCTTGACTCAAATAGTGCACAATGAGAATACACACAAGAAGACTGAAACTCACCTTCTCGTGATCGCTTCATGTGATAAGCAGGCTGGAGCAAACATTGCCCTGCAACAACAAAAACCAGACTCACATTAAACTCAACAAATTTACCTGTACAAAAATTGCACGACTGATCCATTCAAAGTTTACCACAGTCAATCATACCATGCATTTACCATAATGTTTTTATTTTTTACTATGCATCACCTTACATACCTGTTCTTTGCCGTACTTCACCAGCACACTTGCTATATGCAATATGCTCTAGCTCTTTAGTGAATAGTGCCAGTAGTGGCAGTAGTGATTGAAGCTGTGGTACTTACGGTACATCCTTGAGTGTGTTCCTCAGCTCCCTGCCCAGGTTCTGGATGTACAGCCATTGCCCCTCCTGCACTGGCTGCCCTGTCAGGTGGATGTTATCGAGCGTCAGCTGAGCTTCGTCAAACAGCCACTGAACCACAAACACTGGACCTGCAAGAGGACAGTCGTTAGGGGAAAACATTTCTTAAAGTTGGATTACAACGAATGTATGTACCTGTCAACGTATTCCTGCTTCTTATTCAGTAATACAGTACTTACTTCGCAAAGCTGGGTAGACTTTATAGCCAAAAAAGCAGTTCCATTCCTCTCCTTCCCGGAACTGCTGCTTGCAGCGTTCAGGCACCACGCCATTCCAGTACCTGAGAAACCCAACCAAAACAAGGCATTGCATAAAACGAACAGAGGAAACCCCAATATATAAGGGAGCTTAAAACGAAATACTAAACCTTTTTTTTTTTTTTTTTTTTTTTATCGAAAAAGACTTTAAATAACAAATAAGTAAACACTTCATAAACAAGGTCTCTATAAATCCTGTTTGGAGAATCTCATACTTGATTCCTATTTTGATAGCCTCAGTCGGAGCGCAGCTGATGGTGTCCACACAATCAGTCCTCCTATACTGCTTGTTGTCCAGGAACCAGCCGGAGTCGGACAGCCCTCGAACCTGGATCCCTTTGTGTCCCATCTCCTGCAGCTGTTCAGCCACGCGGTCCACATTCAGCAGAACTCCTGTCCCGCCAGCGCTACACACAACAACACATCCATACCGTTAGCACAAGAACGCATGCGATAGATAAAAAAAAGAAGCCCATTTTGATTAGCTGAATTAAGATTTCTATTTTCGTGCGTTTCAGCTGTTCCTTCAGAGGATGACTTCACCTCTGTTGAGCTTTTTGGGAGGTCTTACCAGCTCGGGGTTGCAATACAAGTGTGAAGATCAGCCAACCAAATGTTTTCAGTGTGTATTTTTGTAAGCCTACACACTGACACACTTCTCTCTGCCCTCTCAGTCCTTTCTCACAGGCAGAGTAATGAAAACCGTGGCTATGCTCACCTGCTACCAGCCAGTAGGAGAACCTTGGCGTTATCAAGACCCTTAGTCAGCAGCTCCTTCACCACCTCCTTAATGATGAGCGATCCCATAAAGGCGTAGTCACCTAGGAAACAAAACCGGGAAGGTCAGCAGCACCAACACCCCTAATAACAATACTGCCCTATACAAGTCGTATCTGCTTGTGGAAAGTACTTTAAACAACGGGCAAGACTTCAAATGGAAGATAATATAAATAAAACCAGAATGGATTAATAGTAAGTAACTTTGAAATAAAACCTCTAAGGAAAGACGCAGGAGAGTGCACACACTTACTTTTGTCGGATTTCGTAGAAGCTCCACTCCAAACGTCGCTGGAGCAGTAGGGAATGAATCTGAAAGGGAAGAGAAATATAAGAAATTAGCATGTTGCAAAGCTATATGAAAACAATCTGGGAAGGCTCTGGTCTTTCTAGGTTTTAAAAATACTTTTAAAGAGGAGGCTAATAAGGTTTTATTTAAAGGGTGTACCCGCGAATATCAGACTTGAAAACTTCTCATTAAAGTGGATTAAGAATCCTGAGACGTTCGGCGTTTTTGCTTATTTGTTTAAAAAAAAAATGCGGGGCCGACCTGATTTGTTTATCCAAAAAACATGAACTTTACAAAAATTAGCACAGAACCTCTCGTGTGATGCAGTCATGAACACCATCAAAGTGTAACGCGAGAACTGCGCGCCGGTTCCATTTGGACTCATATGAATCCAAAATAAATACCAGGAACCCAAACGAAGGCTGTGCATTTTAAGAACAACACATTTAGCAGGCCTGTTTGCATATCAAACACCGGGCTGCGCTGGAAATCAATCCTGTGGTCTTGTTATAACACCTGGGGTAACTCATTTGAAGTCAGGAGAGACTGACCTTGCTGAAGATACACAGAATTTCCGAATAATAAAGTCTACCTACATTTACTGGCTCTTACTCTAAAAAACAAAATTTCCAACTCCATTTAATTATAAATATTTATTTTTTGTTGTGTTGTTTTAATAAAGTAGGCATGACTTACACAATATTGGCGTTCCACCAGTATGGGTTCGCCTCAGGCTGCGAAGACAGGATTCCAGTTCCTTCGGATGAGGCAAAAAAAAAAAAAAATCAACAGCGTGTCATTTCAAAAGAAACCATCTAACATTTGAAAGATCCGAAATAGTTTTTCATCAAAGTATAAATGACTCTTCGTTTTATTAGCCCTTTAAAAGCTAGGTGTTTCCCGCACCACCTTGTAATAATACAGGAGTGGAGCAGTACAGCGTTACAGACTGATGTCAAGTGCGTCAAATATCTGTTTCCCCTTTACTTTGAAAAAGACACAATAACAAACGCACCTATTTTGGTTTTGGGCCATCCGGTTGAGCTCATAAGTCTCCTCATGGTGTCGTATCGAGTGTCGCAGTTCTCTTTACTGAAGCAGTACCAACCACCTGCAGTTCAAAATACATTCTTATTAATATTAATATCCACAGACTGCCCACGTTTAGTTCTGTCTGTACCACTTATCGTTAGATAGTATATAGTTGTTGTAAAATAAATGCAGACGTATTGACTTACCTTCGAGGAATATTAGCCACCTTTTGCTCCCTTTCGATTCTTTCAGGTAATACCTGATGGGACAGAAAATGAGGAAGGCGTGTTTAATAAAATGTCAACCTTGTTACAAAGTTCTTATTGTTACTCACTAGCGTTTGGGAAGCTGGTTGGTGAACCACAGAATGCGCCATCTGTCGTTTAAAATATACAGACGCTGTGTTTATGATTGCAGGACCGATTAGGCGCTTATTAACTTTGCCACATAAGGCTTTACAGTACATGAGATGAACAAAACATTACACAGAGATAAAAAAAGGCATTCACAATTCAGAAGCTGTACAATTCCACTAAACGGTTTATTACACAATTCCCATAAAATGTTAAGTTACTTTTGTCAGCTATTGCTAAATAAAACGATGAAATAATAATATAGGGAGGAATACCCACAGAAAAGAAATGTTACAAAAGAGGCCTATTATCTGCAGAGATCAGTAAAGAGCTGCAGGTATGATATATATGGGTGCATCCTTAATAGGGGCATTTAGACCAGTGGGTAACTATACTCTGATTACAGACTGATAACATTCATATAACCAATAAGAGGATTCCAATTAGCTGGGAATGGGTCCTGAGGCAATATACTGCTATTTGTGGAGCATATTTGTAGCATTATTGTGTTATCATCTGCGGGCCGGGGTGAAAGGGGTACAGCTGGTTTTTTTTTTGTTTTTTTACTTTTTATCATACCGGAATGAAAATATCAAGTAAACAACTCGTTGCCATGTGAGTCCTGCTGGTAGCGAGTATACAATTAAATCCTGTGTGTTTACGTAGCTCAAGTGCATCCATAGAACAGCCAATCCATTCATCACTGAACTTGCATCCAAGATATTCTATATATTTGCTTGTATGTAGCACAGGAACAGCTGCTGAAACATGTCCCGTATGGTTTGGTGGTCAGAACCACCGACCACACCACAGTGTCTTAATCCTGCGCATATGGGGCACCCGTCACTACCTGTCCTTCTCACTAATTGAATCAGACAGCGTTCACGTGACAGACTAGAATATCTAAGCACTTATTTAGGCTGGTCGTACTAACCAGTGTGCTGTAAATGCCAATGTTGCTTTTCTGATTACGGCACTCGAAACAATCCAGTTATTTCTCCAACGCTTTTTGCAGTTTGAATATAACCCACCTACCCATTGCTTGTTTGACTGACTCTGACACACAAAGGACTGAAAGCCGAGAAGGGTTGTAGCATTCTGCGGCCTGTGGTCTGGACTACAGGCCACAGAATGCTACCCCCCTCCGGCACTGACAAGCCCAGTGCTACAACAGTTACTGCTGGTGGCTTTGGCAATGTTCAGAAACCACCACAGCTCAAAAAAATAAATGAATAAATAAATTATTACACATTTCATTTGGTGTCCTTATTGTAAATATAGTGCGCCAGTCAACTGTGACCACAGGTCTAGCTCCCACTTGGGCCAAAAATATCTGCACTTCAAAGAGGGGAATTAGAAGAGGCAAAGCCATGTGCTGTTAAAATGTCTGACTCGCTTGTCATTGCCGCTCTGCCCTATTTGTTTTGAAGAATGCTCTGAGATCCAGTCTATTGAAAGAAACCCGAAAGGCAAGAATAATAATACAAATGTAAACCTGTCAGCTCAGCTTTAAAAGGCGAGCGCTAGATAATGACGCGCTAGAACTGGCAATAACTCGTACTGAGCCTGTTGCTCGGAAAACATCAAAAAAGAAAACAGACTCAGGCTTTGATCAGATCTTTAAACATTGTTTTTTCCTTTAAAATTCCATTAAGCAGTTGGGCATATTTTAGCCAGTCATGCAGCTCTTATTCATTTTTTAATCAGACTAATATCTACAGGTAGGGGATCACAATAAGCCATACCTTTCAATCAACTAATTTATTTTGAAAACAGATGGGAGTGTGCAAATCTGTGGGAAGCAACCCCTAGAGAGAAGCTGCACTGGGCCTCCATCAACAGCGGTACGTGGTAACGCACAAAACACCTGTATATTCCACCTGTCTAAAAGCTCAATTGCATTTTCATGCTGTCAATACAAGAACATACATCGTGACAAAAAATAGATAAAAAGAAAATGCAAATACGCTGGATAACAGATTTGATATTGACAATAAAATAATATCGATTTTGTAATAATAATAATAATAATAATAATAAAATACTGCATGTCAAACACAGAGCCGTTCAGATCTGCTAGCCAATGGAATTCACGATCAGCTTTTGCGTTTTAGCTGATATATTGTGAGCGGTTTCCACTAGTCCCGTGAGTCTGGTTACATTACAGTAGATCATGCTGAAGAGAGGGGACTCACACACTGGGAAAGCGCACCAACCAGAGCGTAGTGGTGTTCCACATGTGTGACCTTGGATAATGTTTATCAAATCTTTGGCTTTGAAATCCACATTAGCTTTACAGATACTGTATTGTCAACAGTACAATCAAACAACGCAAATCTGTTACGTTGGTAGTTTTTAGTGTCTTGTTCAAGGCTTTCAAGTTTGCAATAGGTTGCAGATATTGAAATGCTTCAGTCAACCAATGCTTCAATCTGTCTTTTAAATATTCGTATATATATATATATATATATATATATATATATATATATATATATATATATATATATATATATATATATATATATATATATATATATATATATTAAAAAACAAAACAAACAAACAAACAAAAATCGCTGGTATCATCTGTGATAATTTTATAACTTTTACCTACAATAAAAATAAATAAATAAAATAATAAAATCTAACTCAAGAACCTACCCCGCCGGTGTCCCGTCGTTGCAGACGACCGATGTGTTCTCCAAGGAATGGAGCCTCATTTCATGCTTTATGTTCGGCGATGAGCACGGGTACAAGGACTGAGCCAGGTTTTTGATCTGTGTCATGAAATCGTCCATATTCCCTTCCCCCACTGCTGTGAAATCCAACGAGAAACTCTCTTCCACGCCCGCCTCGCCTCTGTCCCGGGTGGAGGGAGTCTGCTGCGCCCGGCGGGGCTGGGTGTTACCCCGGCCGCCTCTCCAACCCTTTCTCCCCTCCAAGGATCCAAATTGGAGGAAGACCAACAAGAAAGCAGACGGAAGAAGCTTCATGATCCCTAATGTCTGGTGAAAATACGCAGTCAAGATCCTTAGGTCTCCTTCTGTGATTTCAGATACTACTTTAGAGCAATAATAATAATAATAATAATAATAATAATAATAATAATAATAATAATAAATAATAATAATAACGACAAAAAAATTTCTGTTTTTTTGAAGAACTGTAGACTCGACAGAATTTAATTAATATTTGTAAAAAATGTCTACGGGATGCCAAAAGTTCAATTTTAAATGTCGTCAGATTTAGTCGCGCCGTGTACCAGAATCAAACACGGGTACTTCCTTCTTGACCCTCTTATAACCTATAAAAATATACTCCCGCTTCGTTTTTTCTATAGATATAATAATATATAAATAAAAATAATACTCTGTTTAGTTTTTCTATAGATAAAAAATATATAAATCTATACAATTATATTTCTGTGCAAGAAGTATGTAGTTCCCCAGTGCTGTATGGGTGTATTAAATCATTGATCTTGGTCTCTAGCAGTTGTCCCCCTGTGCTGTGTTTCGGATAAACAGTGTTGCACCTATTCCAAGGATCGGGTTTTTTTATTCAAACTCTTTCGCTGTTCTTCACCCGGGGCCAATGAGACGAGAGGGTTGGAAATGGGCGTGGTTTAGAGAATAATTCTTTTTTTTTTCCTGCCTTTAATTTAATGAGATGCCCACGCGCTCCTCTGTTTGATCTCTTGCAGTTTTAATAGGGTATGTGTTGGTTATTCTTGGCTCGAAGTTTTTATATTTCAAAACAAATTCCCTGGCTAATTCGGTTAATTTTTTTTAACTTGTAAAAATAATAATATTGGTTTACGAATACCCATCTCCTCTGTTTTTTTTTTTTTTTTTTTTTTTTTTTCTATAATGGGAACTAAAGAATAACGTCGCTGTTTTCACCACTTTCCCTTATAAGTTAAACACACACCAGTCCATCATTTTTAAAATTCAGTGACTGATGCGCTAGCGTTTAAAACCGTTCTCCACCGCAGAAAAAAAAAAGAAATGCTTGTTTATTCAGATTCACTACGACAACTTCAAAACGACCCACCTTCGTCTTGCTTGCAGGAACACGCGAATTAGCCAGGCCCTATCACACGCAAGTGACTTGGGGGTTCTTGCGACGGAAGCTAACAGAAGGAAAAGAAAGTTAAATCGATCAAGAATGCCACAAACCCGACCACAATACGCATTCTTATGAATGTTCTGCAAGCAGTCTCAAAGGCAAAGCTATTTATCACGGTTTTAATTGATGTCACACACTGGGGTCCATCACACTCGCGGGGCTCCCTGGAGTTTGGCTGGCTGTTTCACGACATCTCTTTAAGACCACGTTAGATGCTTGCTTTGTTGTCCTTCCTTGTGGTGATCAAAGTTGTATTTTTCTTTAAGATGAGTCTGTTAGTAAAACTAAACCCTAAACATTTTCAAAAAGATCAACTATATTATTATTATTATTATTATTATTATTATTATTATTATTATTATTATTATTATTAAGAAGAAGAAGAAGAAGTGAAAAGGCGTTGTTCACTTAATTGATTCTACGCAGATTCTTATCTATGTGTTAAAATAGCATGACTTTGTATTACACTTGCTTTCTTGTAAAAGACAGCGGCGCCTTTGATCTTTAGCTAGAGTGGGCGCAGGTGAACCTGTAGGAAAACGCCTTGAAATATCTACTCCAAAACATGTGATATAATACATATACCCTGCAGGTTGTAGACTGTTATTATTGTCATTCGCCTACCAGTATGTATACAAGCATGCAACATCGCAAAACAGTGCAAAATGTCACCAGGCGCTCTACAAAGAGAAACATGCTCTTGTAAACACCTCGAAGCCTAACAGTCAGGGTAACTATTAACAGCTGACAAGTATAAACGCCGGAAATCATATTCGGCTATTTTAAAATGATATTTGTTATCTAGTAAGACGCGTTTACCTTGTCGAGTTTTATTCACACCGACTTCCCTTTGATGAATCTTGACACGCACAGAATTATTCGAATCCCCAGGAAGAACTCGGATCTTGCTTTGGAGCGGATTGGAAACCGGCACTTCTTTATCTAGTACTTCATGGGGCCCCTTCTGACCAAAGCAACCACCACAAGTCTATCTTTCCCTCCCTCTTTTTTTCTCGCTCATGTATTCCTCTATCCTGTCAGGAATACTTTAATAAGAAGTGCTTTCGTATCTACGCTTAGAACTTGGACCTCTTTGAAACTTCGGGGGGGGGGGGGGGGGGGGGGGGGGGGTTCCCGTTGTGTTGCAAGGTTCCTGTTGTGTTTTTACAACGGGGATGGTTTTTATTCTGGATCTAAGTACACCTCCAACAGAGCAACAATAAGCCTCTCGGAATCTCGAAATCCAGAGAGGTTATATTTTAGAAAACTCATCCAAAGACGCGGTACAATTAAACCAACCCATTTCAGAGGGTGTTATAGCTTCAGACTAACCCGTTCCCCTCTCCCGCAGTCCTATAATTGAAACAGTAAATGTCACCTCACTTTTAACACATTAAAGATAACACGAAAACCACAGAAGTTTTATTCGGAGGACATGTCGAGATAACACTACAATCGTCCGGCATCAGCAGCCTACATGGGAAATGATACATCTCCGACAGTTGTCTGTTCACTCGCACGTTATTTTACGCACCCTATCCTTCAGTCACAACTACAAACATTGCAGTTAATACAGTAGCCTATTTATTTACATACATTTAGCGTGCAATTATTTTTTTTCAAGTTTTCAAAAGAGAACAGGGCAAAAAAAACAAAGCATACGGTGGCGTAAGCAATTGTTTATTAATCTGAAACAGAAATCAGTCATCTTTATAAGTTTTGAGTTTGAAGAAAGTGGCTGTATCAATAGCCTATAGTTCACAGAAGACAGAAGGACCGTTATTGTCTTCTGACTTGTAGCTCATTTTCAGGTATGCTGGCTGTGGCGCACTTTATTCCCTGACCCGCATATGTAACACTTTACTTTTGATCGACGTTTTACTAAAAAAAATATAGACGAACTATACTTTCAGGCGCACACGGTTAAACCACGTGGACAAGGAGCGCCCCTAAGAAAACTGCGGCTTCCCCAAATCTTTACGGACGGGGGGAGGGGGGGCCAATCAGATAGCACTAGCTGAAGGTTTCAATTACTGTGACAGTTACCCGAGAAAATATAAAAGGGGTCAATTGAATTTCGCACCTCCTTGCGAATGGCTGGGGCTCGCGGTCACAGCGGACTCTAAAGAAAACAAACGACAGCTTGGATCCCTTAATAAACTCTATAGGGAGTTAAAACAAACATGGGTTTTAATGCTTTTTTTAAGGGTAATTGCCATGGTAATTATTTTATACCCAACGTTGCGGGAAAGGGGGCTATGATCTCTTCATTAACCGCTGAGCGCAATAAATGCATAAAGAGATTAGTAGTTTATGGATTTTGTGTCGTCCCACGGGGAACTCCGCCAGCCCCAAGGCTGAGAGTGTCTTAATGGGGCGGTAGTAACATGACACTATCCTCTTGGCTTGACCTGGCGTTGAATAAGAGAGCATGTTGCCACCTTTACCTACTCCGAATTGCCTTAAGATGTTGTTTTAAGTAATGGAGTTTATATTCATACAGAATCATGGGAACTCCGTTCCCGTTATTAGTTTAGTAGGACATTCTAACCAGTTCGTTTTTTCAGTCACAGCTTGGTAAATTACAAAATGTATAGAGAAGTCGCTTGCTCTTTTGGGGGTGGGGTGGGTATCTATCGAAATTGCAATCCAACCAATTTACTGCCACTCGTTGCCCGTGAATGCCTGTCTAAAACGATTGTTATCAGCCCGTTAACAACACATCAGCATAGATTTATCGGACAATTTATTTATTTATGTATGTATTTATTTATTTATTAATCGATAGTTTCACCACAGATGTATGGTTTATACAGAGGGACAGCCTCCTCGGCATTATAACTGAAAAAAACAAACTCATATAGGAGGCTGTGTGGTACAGCGGTTAAAGAAACGGGCTTGTAACGAGGAGGTAGAGGTTCAAAACCCAATTCAACCACTGACTCACTGGCTGTTCATAGGTCTACTACATTTGGCTGCTCTTCTGTTAAGTTTTCTTGTAGCAGTAGGCTGTGTTAATGTTTATGAGGTTATCTCCAGACCAGATCACGCATGATAAAGATGTATACAGGTTTTACATTTAGATGTCTCGTTTTCCATATATATATATATATATATATATATATATATGTAACTGCATAGACCAGGAGTGTCCAATCACAGCAGCAACTTTATCAATATCTACATATTTCAAATAGAAGAAAAAAAGATTTTCAACAGCAGAAAATGAGGTCGCTGCCAATGTTAATAAGAGATTTCACAAACCTTGATCAGCACACCTTTAACAAGAAAGCATTGAGATTGTATTGTAAGAAGCTGTAACTTTCATCGGACGGTTAAAGCAGTGTGAATGGAATATAAAGCCTGTGAAAGTCTAATGATTTTGCAATGGTGTGCAGTCACATGAGTACAACCGATGGTATTAATTGGGGAACTTCAAACAGCTGTTTCTGTAGACCTGGACATGTGTTAGCCCCGGAGGGACTGGACCTGTCATTGACTGAGTCTAGTCTCTTTTACTTATAGCTCCTGTTTTATCACAATCCATCCACAAAATCACTCACAGATGGAAGCTCTAGGCTCAGAGCTGATATTCTGACACATTTTGACAGTAACATGCAAAGAAATCTACCACCCCCGGCTGTACGGACATGCACCCAATGACAGGGCAAGCAGCTTCCAGATTGTATTAGCATAGGAGAAACAGCCAAGGAGATGTGCAGCGTGTGCATAATGGGTAACGTCGAGCAGACATGCAATGCTTTTAACTTAAGGGACATCGTGGTTATTTACATACTGATTAAAAACAAGTCATCCGTGACAACGCATTGCGTATGGGAAGTGCACAGAAAAAGAGAAACGATTACATCATCATTATTTATTTATTTATTTATTTTAAATGTACTGGGCCCATTGAGAACAGAACACAGAAATATACAATTAAGATTAACAACACAAATCTGGTGCCTTATAGGTTCCCTGTTCTGTTACAGTGAAACCTTTCATTAACTTTCAGAATCTCTGTATGCTTCTCTGCAATCCTAAACCTGGCAAGACCTTTATAAAATCTCGGCATATATTTACAAATAATACCGCAGATTTCCAGGATCTCATGTCCTCATGCTTATAGATATATTATTATTGACCAGGCTTGTTGCCCAAAGTTTATGTCACGCTTTTCCATATTGTCCAGTGATTTGATGATGTTTTGCCGTTGTTTTACTATACTTTACTACACTTTGCCATGCTTTTACCATGGTTTATCGTCAACACACATTATAATTGTTTGGGGGTTTGATCTCGAGGCCATTAAAGAATGTGCTGGTTATGTCTTTTGCCTTCTCCTCCAGACAGGAATACCTCAGACAGGTCTGGAAGAATGAATGAACCTGTGGTCTTTAGTGGGTGCCACCCTGTCTGTACCGTGTTCCTCTCACCCCCAATCAATAACCTTCACCCTGACAGATCGGCAGGTTAAACCGTTTAGCTGTGCTTGCGCTGGTTTCAATTTTGCACGCCTGCTGTACTGCAGGGACTCTGTGCCTTCCCCCCCCACCGTTATTTTTGATTAGTATGTGCTGTTGAAAGCTTATGTGTGATCTTCAAATCCCGTTATTTGGAAATGTTAGATCAGGTTACATCAAAGCGATCAGGGAGAATCGGTTTCTTAAAGGGGACAGGCTTTGAAACACATCATCAGAAACAGGTGCAGGTCCCTGCTCAAAGAACAAAGGCAAATTACCAGCTATAAAAACCTTTACATTTCAGGGAATTGTTTCTTTAAATACTTCCAGGGTGACATCTCTTCTTTCTAGTGGCTGGTAGACCTTGAGGTTGACCTTGTGGTACCAGCTTATGCTGAAGCTGTCTCTTGTCACGATTGTCATTGTATTAAAGAATTAGTACATTGAAGGCAGGACTTTAATATCATGTTTTCTAAAGTTATATAGAGTGAGCAATTTTCCAGTTAATAAGGGTCAGTGAGCAATTTGAGTTTCCTGCTGCTGAACCTGTTGCCTATTGGGCCCATGGGTTACATAGTAACAAGCAGATTTTAGTGTTGTGTTGTGGTGTGGGGGGGGGGTTGTGTACCTATGGCTAAAATTACATTTATGAGTATAAACAAACTTGACTGTCAACAAGGTCTGTTTTCTGATTGATTATAGTGCACAGACAGGAGGTTATGAAACACCAATGTATTATATTTTAGTGTGAAATTGAACATGATTATGGGATATTGTAGTTTTAATATAACTAGTAACTACATCATTTAAAAGAAACGAGGAGGGAAAGCCCACGAGGCTTTAGTACATATTTCACACAAAAAAAATACATCTAAGCTGCGATAAGGAATCTTACAGCGCACATGCTGTATGGCTATCCTTTACAATATGGGATTAAGCCGTGTAATTAACCCAGGCAGACCATTAACAATCTCATTACCATTAGAATCGTTCATACTCACTCGACTGGTTCGTAATCATTCTTTATCAGTGGCTACTATTGGTAGACTGACTTCACGCTGTGAAAACTCAATACCCATGCTGTCCTGTATTCATAGGTAACTATTATCACCTATCCACATGCACTATGTCCGCTATATAATCCCTACAAACTATTTATTTTAATGGTTTGTTTTACTGATTAGTAAACAGACAGCAAAAAACTTGCTTTTTTGCACTCAATAATGAATAGAAATGAGCTGGCAGCTTGATAACGAATGTGCTAATGATCACAGTATAGGTTAATGTACCCCTTCACATGTTTTACCTTTACTTTGAAACATACATTTTTTATTTTATTTTAATAAATAAATAATGTAACCCTATGTTGCTAACATCAAACAATTCTTTCCAAGTAATTTCTTATTTATTTATGTATTTTTGTCAAATTAATAAATAATGCTTTAAAATCAGACACGTTATATAAGATAAACAGCATGGGAATCTCTTACATCAGTATGATGACGGGATACCATGCTGCCAGGAGCTCATTACGGCGTTTTTCATTACGGAAAGTGTAATAATATACAGATGATTATAGCATTGCCTGCAGTTGTGTAGTTAGCATCGCACCACTGTATTTTTATGTCCCAAAACAACAACAACATTGTAAACATACATGAATGCTATTTATTTTAGTTTTAGTAATTATTTCTTATTTGATACGCACCAATTATCTGTTCAAATATAGTTCTTAACTGTGCACACTATGTATGTGTGTGTATGTGTGTGTGTGTGTGTGTGTGTATGTATATATATATATATATATATATATATATATATATATATATATATATATATATATATATATATATATAGAAGCATTTATGTTTCTTTTTTACAGCTTGGCTGTTTATAGGAAAAAAAAAAAAAAAAAGAGTATATTAGAGTATTCTAAGAGCGCGTGCAAGCTGCTCTTTGCATGAATGAAAAGATAGCGAATGTCCTCGAAGACGCTGTTTGTGTTGATAAAGCTGGTTCAAACAAACAGACGGCCCTCATTCCAACATGGCAGGCAGCAGCGCCGCAGTGACAGTTCTAGCTCCAAATGGAAGGAGGCAGACGGTGAAGGTGTCGGCCAGCACACCGATACAGCAGGTACGCATTCAGAAACTGTGACACACACACACACACTCGGTGCACAGATCAGCTGAACCACGTTTGTTTACGTTTTTGTGTCTGTTTTTAATTTAAGGGTTAGCAGCTGACGTCTAAGCGGTGACGAGTCAGTTTTTTTTAATTTGTCAACGAAGCCAACTTTGACTGTGCAGTAATTTTGGTAATAATTTTTGTCAAGTGCATTTTTTTTTTTTGCATTCATTAAAACGCAAACTCGTGAGATAGATGAGAGAAACATATTTTAGAGATTTGGTAATGAAGAAAAATTCAACATTCAAGGTTTTTTTTTTTTTTTTTACGCAAGAAATGCAGAATTGATTTCAGACGTTTTTTGTATGTGTTTCCACCACGAATAACACAGTTTATACTGAGACATGGACATGGATTAACCCATGTATAGAAATAAACTGTATTACATAACTTTTATATACACTATAGCCAAGTATAGTCGCAGGCAACTATTTGTAACTTCAGTGCTTTCGGTTATATTGACAAACTGCGCAGTGTTTGGAAAATTCTCATTGATTCCATTATGAAGGTGGTAAATTCTTACACCATACAAAACAGTATATACCAAAATCTATGTGAAATCACATTACCTTGTTTACAAATGTGTGATAACACCGTTAGAAATTCTGTCAACAGAAATACGCCCAATTGTATACATTCTACCAAAGTTACAGCTGTGAATGTCAAGTTTTAGTGTCAGCAATTACGCCAACACTTAAATAGAAAACGGAGGATTCGTTTTTCACAAGAAATTGTATCTATGAGTAATGCTTTGTATCCTGTCAGGCAGGAGTGCTGTATGAAGTTCCAGATTATTGATAAATCTTTTTTTTTCTTTTCTTTTTTTTTTTTTTTTTGTATGTGCATGTTTTAAACTTTTAGATTTTGGAAGAAGTGTGTAAGAAACAAAACTTCAGTCCAGATGAATATGACCTTAAGTAAGTACATATATGATATAGTTCCAGTTATTTTTCTAAAAGCATTTAGATCATCTAACCCTAAATTCCACCACTGTTTAAATATGTGTATTATCACTTTCATGTCAAGTTGGTGTGGACAACAACTTTAGATTTTATAATGCCTGGTCTTACCAAGTATTACCCTTTTAAATCAGACAAGTTCCACAGAAATGATGCATAACTGAGTAGTATTTTTAGTTTATTTTTAGGTAATGATAATACAAGGGTGATCTCAGTCCTTGTGGCGTAGGCAGTAAGCCGTTTAGACAGTTCTATTCTACTGTCGGTCACCAGGACAGCCTTAAAGGCTGTGCATATCCTGACTGGGCCAGGATTTGCTCATTCAGCCTAGTACCATTTAAAATCCCATCAGCTGCATTTTAACCAGTTGCAATTCAGTAAACACAAATGCAAAGGATGTCTGCATAAGCTAAAGAATGATTGGGGTAGACTTTGCCAATATTCCTTTCGGGTACTGTATGTGAATGTAGTGGTTTTTTTTAATTAATTGTATTTGGTTGTACATAACTGTTCTTTATCCTAATTTATTTAATACCGTTTTGCACTCATGGACATTTGGCACGTTTTGTAAAATCACCAGGACTGTCCGAGAAAGCTTGAGCAAGCTGAAATATCTGTAATGAGGCCAGTATAAAAACATGTACACTGGTAATCTCTCCTGAAGTACTGAGTTTGTTACATATTTTCCATTGCAATTCTTAAACAAACTAATTCCACCCAGACCAGAACATATATTACAGGGTGTAATTTTAGCAGTTTGAGCTTTTACTCCTGAGCTTAATTATACAAAGCACACAGCAGGCACCTTACAATTAAGGCTGTCAGGAAAACCTGGAATGGCTCAATCTGCTAAACAGTGGGACACTTGAATTATTCCCTGTTAATAGTTTTCTGTTTGTTGATAGTTCTGATTTCAAAGCATTGCGCCATGGAGAAATCTGTCTTACATTGTTTGTATTTATTCATAGGTTCCAGAGAACAGTGCTGAATTTATCACTGCAGTGGAGGTTTGCCAGTCTGCCCAATAATGCCAAGCTGGAGATGGTGCCAAGTACCCGCCAAAGAGCCGGAGTGGAGAGCACAGTATGTGATTCAATATTAATACTGAAGTTCAACTGTAAGCACTGGTAGGCCTTAGAAGAGAAATGCAGGAATAAAAAAAAAGTTAGCCAGACTTTCAGATCTTTTTTTTCAGGATGTTTAGATCTAAGAACAACTTCTTTTATTTATTTATTTTAATATAAAGTTGTTTATACCCGATTGAAAGCTTGGATCACTACCATAGTTTCGAGTGCCTGTGTACAATTGCCACTGTTCGCCTGGGGTCATCAACCCAACCCAAATTGTCCATCCAGCACAGGCTACAGTGATTAGAAAAGATAAACCAATTGATGTAATGTGTTGTCTTGCTTATAAACGTTTGAGCAGTTTGTACACCTTGAAGCCGTTGAGCGGATTGCTTTACAATCGCTATCAGAAAAAAAAGGTGTGTTTATGTAGTTTTTTTTTTTTTCACGGTTGTAAAAATAACCCGTAAACATCCAAGATGGTTTCTATTGAACGCTGTATTTTCACCGCTTTTCCCTTTCACCTTAATGTGCTTAGAACGGCTTTAATCTTCATTTTGTGCTCTATTTTTAAACAGTAATTGGGTCCACGTCATTAAAAACTATGTTAGGAGTTTTTGTGTTACACATTAGAGGCATGCTTTCATGTCCCTTTGCACATGTTTTCTGTATTAACCAGAAAGTATCAGTAAACAACGTTGATGCCTGGCTTGTGTCAAGCAGTACCATCTTAGATGTTGACTTCAATAGGGAAAAGGGAGAGTAACTGAAGACATCTGTCGAACAGGTTCTTTCGTCAGACGCAACCTTATTGGTTGCAGATGATGGATGCCCTGTTCGATAGCAATTAATTCTTGCAAGATACGACGGAGGCTGTGTGTTTTGATATTGGGCAGATAGCAACCTGTGTCCCAAGCTGTGTTGGGATTGAAATTGGCTGAACATCGGGCTGGTCATTTTAGATTTGTAGTTGTGTTATACTTCAGAAAATATTCTTTTGTGTTGCTTTAGGAAATTGTATTGATGTTTTTGTTCTCTGCCTCCTTTTTCTAACTGCCTAAAGCGAAGTTGCTGTATTGTGTGATGGCAGAGTTATAGTTTGCTTTCTGTTTTTCCACTGCTTAGAAGTATACCACATTCTAGATTGTTGTCGTATTTCCTTAGTCTTATATTTATATATACATACATATATATATATATATATATATATATATATATATATATATATATATATATATATATATATATATGTGTGTGTGTGTATAATTCATAATTCTTGAAATACTATACTTTGAGATCTTTTGTTTCAGGTTAGTAATCATGTGATGTTGCTGAATATACTGACGGAGTTCCTTTTTAAAAACTGCACTTCGATACATTAAACAAGCTGTGAACTGCATTTGTAGAATGTGGAACTGTGTACAACAAAGTGGGTGCTAAATATAATACATTTAAAATGGCTTCTGTAAACAGATAAGCCCGTCCAACTGAGATCCGATGAGCTAGGGAGGTCCCCGTGACCCACAGTGGCATGTTTCGTCGCAACTGAATCACTGCTTCTCTAAAACCAAACATGTATGTTGGCATATATAATCAGTAGACGCCTCCACCTTTGGCCATGGGGTCATAATCAAATCTTTTAAATAAAATGCACAGCATATGGCTGGGTTTTCTTTCTTTTTTTTAGGTCAATTGTATTTCAGTGATGATAATCCATTTCCTTTGGAGATTCCTTAATTGCTCAATTGTCCCGGAAGATTAGACATTTTAGACTAAAGGGAAGATGCATTTTTAAAAGTATTCTCTTTTTTTTATATATAACTTTAACACTACAATCTTACAGTAAAGATAGTTAACTTCGGCATAGCATGTCACCAAACAATAAAGCTTGCTGGGGTGGGGAGAACAAAAAGCTCCATGACTTTACTGTAGATGAGCAATTAAAATAATGCTCTGTTTGGACTGTTTTGATAACAAGACATTGACATGCCACAGATCTCCCTTCTGATAGACCCCAGAACATTAAAATGGCGCTGGAGACAGGGAGTTTGCAAATCCTCAGGTGCAGCTTGTCCAGGAGTCTGTGTGACGACAGACACCCCGGCCTTTGACATAAATTGATCAGTGTGGGAACTCTTGTTAGGGGTGTCTCTACTTTTCCCATGTATTTTATATGTCTGGGAATCTCTGTTTGATAAATCGTAACTTTTCGTGTGTATTTCAAAGTGGAACATTACCAATTAAAACAAAAGACAAACTATTTTTTTTTTCCCTCCAGAGAGAGATCTCTATAATAATGCTGTTTTTTTTGTTTTGGAAAGTTGCAGGCTGTAAAACCCGAAACTCCTTGCAAGAGGACATAGGAACCCCCTGTGCTCCCTCTTTTATTCTCTAAAATGTAATGTACCAGCATGTGAATGTTTCCCGTTACTGGTGACAAACAAGAATATAATGCATCTTATGATAAGCTGTTAGCATAGCCCTGGGGAATGGGGTGTTGGAAGCATTTTCTTCCTCCTTAGATCTCAGCATAGTGTTACGTCACACTTTAAAGGGACAGTTACAACGAATAACAGTTAGAACAAGTGTGTTCAAGTAGCTGTAAAAAATGTCAACATTATGAGTAAAGTACATGTCAAAACGCATGTGTGACGTATGTATGTAAAAACAGTCGGAGAAAAAATCTTCTCACAATAATTTATGTGAAGAACGTTCTAACATATCAGTTGGTTTGGTACGGGTTGTCTTGGTCTGTCTATACAGTATATGTTTGCAGTTGATTTATGGATATTACATCTATAGGACACTTCGTTTTACGTACTGTTGACATTGTACAGTTCATCAATTTAACCTGCTACTCTACTTTGGCAGTTCCTGGTAGTAAACCAAACCAGAAGCTTGTTGATATTTTGCCAATTCCACTGTTACACATGCATTCTCGGAGCCCAAAGGGTCCCAGTTCTGTTCTAGCATTCTCCACTGGGATTGCAGCTATCTGAGCCCATTCAGGACTCCAGGGAGGGTTCAAATGCTGTTGGTCAGCCGTACGCATCAGATCGCTTTCATCTCTCTATTTACAACAAGGTAAATACTTCAGAAAATGAACACGCTTTGAGGAGCACTTGCATGTTTTCTTGCGGAAGATATTTAGCTGAGCACGGTGATGTATTGCATGCCAGACTTCAAACAAGACCGGGCCAGTGGCTTTCAGTGCCAGTGTGGGGAGGTCAGTCCCTAACGGGGCTGTGTGATAATGACATCATAAATCTGCAGTTTTTCTTCTGAGCTCCATGTGTACTCTCTTAAAGCGTTGTGGTGGTTGTTTTTGTGCATTTCATTTTGTTTACTTGCCCTTCCTCATCAGCAGGTCTGTTAGTCAGTAAGATGGCTTGTTTATTAACGTTACAACATTGTTTGCTTTGATCAGCGTTGAATGAACTGTGTGTTTAAGTCAATTTTGAAGATTACCATCCGTGATTCTATTGCAATAACCAAATTTATTAAAAACACAAAGTTTCAGTGTAGTTTAACACTTCAAAAAGCTGTTTTAATTGGTAGGTTTAAACACATTAAACTTGGGGTGACCCAGCTTTTATAGGGATAAAGCTCACAGCCACCCTTTAAAAAAAAAAAAAAAAAAAAAAAAGACCAAGCTGCTTTAATTCTGGTCTGTGTTAAAATATGCTTTGCATTCACCCTGAGCATCCTTCCCACAAGATGACACATTTTTAAAACATTAAGAGACTCTGCATGTGACATATTCCTTTATATTCAAACATGAGCACTCAGATCCATCGCCAGTAACTGATGGTTATTGCTGAACGCTTCATTATTTGGTAGCTGGCCCCCACGTACTGTGCCTTTTTAATATGTATTAGTGTTTTAACGTGACAAGTACATTTAAAACTTTTGCATTACCTTCTAGTAGTTGTGAGTTATTATGCAGCCTGTTATGAGCTTTCGAAGGTTCTGGTCTGTTTATTTGAACTAAAAAGGTTAAACATTTGCTTTTGTTATCCTGCTAATGAGAAAATTTATCTACTCAGCTGTCAAGTAATCTTTGTTCATGTGCTGCGCAGAAAAAAGCTGGGCAGTTAATATACAACAAGCTCACCATCCAAGTCCAAAAAAGGATGGCTTCTCATAAAATGAACATAAAGAATGAGTTTTAGATATTTTCTTTGTTAAATTAATATAAACACTTTTGTCAATTGTTTCTGAAGATATAGCCAAAATGAATGCAAAACAAGGTTGCAGTGACACAGATCATGGTAAGGTAATGCTCATAATATAAATTACTCTACTTATTTTTCTTCACCCATTGTTGGGTCAATGTTTTTGGGATACATATAAGATTTTGTATTTTATTAAAGGTGGTTATTTAATGAAAGATTGTCCTTGCTGAACATCTTTAAGTAGACAAGCTAATTAAACATATACATCAGTGATAAAAGTAAACCATTGCTGCATGTTTTAATAATGAGGTCAATGAAACCTTTTGTTTCAGGTCCGGATTGCTTTGCAGTTAGAGGATGGGTCAAGACTGCAAGATTCCTTTTCCTGTAGACAGACGCTTTGGGAACTGATCAACCATTTCCCACAAACTAGGTGAGAGAAAGTAAAGATTTTAGACAAACAGGAACACCATCGGAGCAGTTCAAAACCATCTCCTAATCATTCCTGTTAATTGTTTTAGCATTTGTTGAATTCTTTGTCTTGCAGCCAGTTACTAATAATAATAATAATAATAATAATAATAATAATAATAATAATAATAATAATAATAATAATTTAAAAATTGCATATCGAAATCTGTGATTAAAAGCCTTACTTTTCATTTAAGTTATACAAGTCACATAACCTAGTGTAAATTCCCAATGTTAGACGTTTTATTTTTTTGTGTTAAATGCACAAGCCCCCGCAAGATTACCAGATTTACAGAACTCGCACACAAGCTTGTTAAATGAAAGAAACCAAGGCCTCAGCAGACAGGTGAATTCAGAATAAAATAATAAAAATGGACAGCACCTGTCTTTTTCTAAATTAAATCTATACTGCACATTCACACTTCCCTAAGCTGTCGGATATTTGCATAGTTAACCTGCAAAGTTTTATCCTCTGTGCAGTCTTTCTCTGTTCTTTAGAGAATTCAGGATGATCTGTGTCTTGGCAGTTGCACACACAAGGATCAGACTGGGCTGCTCAGAGAATTGGCAGCAGGATTTAAAACTCACAGCTTGGTCAGGGATAAAAATTCATGGAAATGATTGACCCCATTGCCTGTTATGAGCTGCCTCTAGAGGAAGTGTTGCAGCACAGCACCAGGGCAATGTTGGTATCTAGCATGTCCAGCGTATGCCAATCAACCTTGAGCAAAGTGCTAATCTGTTGCCCTGAAAGACAATTGTAGTGCAGCTTTATTCCTACAAAATGCATACTTGATTATGAAGTTATATTGTTTTCTAATAGCAAGTTAACAACACAGATAAAACAGAGCAATCACACACGCCATGTTGGTTTTTTTTATACTGATCTTGCGGACCAATATTATTTTGAGTACAATTATTTAAACCCTGTGTATATAGCTTAATAGAAGAATGATGCAGTCTGGCATCCCCACCCCAAACAAAATACTTGTTTTTATTTGTTTAAATCAAGATATTTTATTTAGAAAACAATCTATCATCATTTTTCTCTTGCACATTACCTCTCTTAATCACATTCATTCACCATTTTAAAAAGTGTGTAAAAAATCATAAAGGCGGCTCCGAACACAAATTCTGCTTATTCTGTAGTTTTTGGAAGTGCCTGACTGTGTAAAGACAAACCTGTGCTTTTTATGAGCTCTAAAAGCGACACAAGCAAGCTTTTATTGTAACCGAAGCCGTCACTGAGCGATGCCAATCTCTGTCTGACGCTGCGAGTACATTAAAATGCCTGCAGTTGGCACCTGCTGTGATTTAATATTTTTATGCAACATAGCCCAGGCATTGCCAGAGCCTCTGTCCAACTGTCTGTCAAACAGCATTTTTCAGCAGTATGACATAATTTTACAACTTGATTATTTTCCACAGAAACTTGCAGACTTTGGGATTGCTTTATGGAGTAAAATACATTTTAGATTCACTTTTATCTTTAGTAGCAATTGATCATAAAAGCTTGAGCTGGTATTTTCTATCGAGTTCTTTTGATGCTGTAAGACCCTTTACTTATGACCCCCCCCCCCCCCCCCCAAAAAAAATACCTGAGCACACATAAAATTGCCTGACCACCCTGGCAGTTAATTTGGATCACAGCAAGTGCTTAGGTGGGGGTAAAAAAGATTCCCAATGTTACCCATTTGGTAAAAGGCGAGGAACTTTTAAAAGCTGACATCTGCGGTCTTTTGAGAGCCAGAGATCTAGAAGTAAATGATGTTTAAGAAAAGCCTAAAAGCCAAAACAAATGCCACGCCAATGTGAAAAGTCACTTGATTGGCAAGGTAGGAGATAATCTTCATCCGAGTTTGAATCAAATCCCAAACTGCATCTTCCACCACTGTTGTCATGTGCCCCTAAGGAATGAGAAATGCACCAGAAGATATGGTTTGGTTGGTCTTTGTGCTGTATGAAGCAACTGGTAATGACAGATCGGGCAAGGCAACAGCAGCAGAGGGTTGGACTATGTAAAAAGTGTTCATTTAATAGGCACAGTAGTATTTAATGGGAAAAAACCCAACACTATAACTATTAGAATCATGACTTAACAGTTTGTTACAAGTCATTTCCAGGAGCACTACGTGTTAGTTTTGCTAGCAGTCAAAATTATTTAGATTCAAGTAGCATTCATTTAAGTATACTTGACTTTTTTTTTTTCATTTGTTCAAACTAAATTTGAAACGGAAGACACAGTTCTTCATTTGATGTTCAAAATAAATGCCGGAGAAGTACAATTCTATTCTATTCTAATTATATTATAGAATTATATTCTATAAGTACTATTTAGGTTGTATGAATTTAGCATTTCAGATTACTTGGCATGAGTAGTTATGCAATTATGTGTAATACCTGGGTAATTACCAGTGGTTCTATTTCAGCTTGCACAGTCTTGTTTGTTTGTGCTTTAAAGACACTTGGCCACTTTGCTTTGCTGCTGTGGGTAAATTGTTCATCGCATCACAACAAAGCCTGCTGATTGGATAATGGACTTGTGGTGTCTGCAGCCACTCTATATAGCGTCCAGTTATGTCTCGGAAGGCTTCCTCCCACCCAAGGGTAGCATTAAAAAAAATATTATGGGTTGTTGACCTTGGACTCATGCTTGTGGGTCATCGGGTCTGGCTGTTTAACACTAGGTGTTTTCAGTGAAACATGGTGTGCCACAGTTTCATTTTATTCACACCACACATTCACTTTTGAGTTCTCTGTGATTGATTTGGCAGGCTTTGTGGAATGCACCCTGTGAAGCGACGTACGCTTAAGTGGGGAGAGGCGGCGCTTGTAGTTTAGATGAATGCCTTTGGGCAGGTTATATTTTATTAGCCTCGATGTTAATTCATTTATGATTTAAGGCCCCAATTTGAAAAACTTTTCACTAGGGGAGAAAAAACATTTTTAAGGTTTAAAATGTAAATTTGTGCAATGATCAGAGCTAATTTTGAGCAGTTGTTGTTCTGATTGATTCTTTCAAGACATTATAGATGGTAAGTACAAATTGAAATCGATGCACATGCGTTCTCTTTGGGGCATGAATTTTTAATTTCCCCACACCTACTTTCCCTGCCAAAAGGGAGTTGAATTGAGCCCTTATTTTCTTTGCAGTCATCTTGCTTGTGTGTTATAACCTTCCTGTGGTGATGGACCCAGAGAGTTTGTGTTCCTGTTGTCTGATGGGGGGACTGGGGTGGGGGGGAGACTGATCGATATCCAAGATTGTCATGGCATGTGAACTTGAACATCTCAAGGATAATTTTTTTTTTTTTCTCTCGATAGTCCCACAGCTGCCATGAAGCAAACAATGTGGAAGTCACTGTATATCTACGACTGGTGTACACAGTATGCCTTAGAGCTAAGCGATCACATTTACTTTGAAGATACCTGCCTGATAAACTTAATTATCTTGTTGACCCTCACCACCGTAAACTCATTTTACAAGCAAACGTACCTTTGTATGAAACTAAAAGTACATTCTGAGAGTGGTTTGGAGTAGATGATTTTGCATATGTACCCTGAGACATAAGTGGTATTTATTTTTAAGTGGTATCAAGCATTTTGGAATGATTCAGTATTTAGTGATGGGTCATGCCACCACATTCATTCCACTTGGCATGGAAGTGTTGTGAAGATTACCAGTCATAATCATGGATGACCCTACAGCTATCATTAACATATCTGTAGATCGCCTGTAATGCGTTTATTAAATGTGCTGTTTGCTGTAAATATCTTGTTCTGTGACTTCATGTTTTAACACTTGCATTATCACACATTAAAGAACAATTTATTTAGAATACTGTGTGTAGCCAAAAAACTCATGTCTGGCATTCAGAAAAGCCCTTTTCAGTACATATAGGTATATTAAGAATGTTAATTTAAAAAAAAAAACACATCATCTTCAAAATGTGGCAATTCATTTAACAGTGTTACTTTCCAGCTTTTATACAAAGATTGAAAAGTAAGCGTGAATGATTGTTATAACATTTATTGTTTAGCTTTGTGGGTCTTCCAGACAGCAGGATCATATCTTGCAGAATTACGTTTTCATATATATAATCTCTTGCATACAGCAATATCGTAATAAAAACATCTCAAAGTGCATCAGAACAATGGAGGGGGTTATAACTTAAACATTTACGTCATACCATACCAGAGTGCAATATGTCATTTTCAGTCCATTCTCTGTTTCTAGATTTTGCCGAATCTTGTTTGATACAATATGAATCCGGTTAAGTTTCATCACTTGTTTTGTCTCTCTAGTTTTGACCAATCACCACTAAAAAGATTGTTTTACAATAAAAGTATGAGTAGCAGAATGTTTTCCCATTGATTGGTCTCTTGCCAATTTTTTTCTTTTTCCATTAGCCAGCTCAGACTTCAAGTGAAGTGCTTTTATAACATTAGCCAGAACTGGCAGTACTTACTGAACCAAATCAAGCTGAAAGAAAAGTAAAAGTTGTGTGTTTGTTGATGTTTTAACTTTAAACCGTATTACCTGTGTACTTTTTAAATTGTTTTAATTATTATGATTTTTTTTATTTTTAATTTCCATCTGGTGTTGAAGACAGTGATGCATTGCAGGGCATCATTTGATTTGTTTGATTGCAGGGCATCATCATCGTTTGGCTTTAGGAGGAAATTGCTGTTCAGATGATGGTAATTTTTCCAGTGACATTTTCAGCTCAGGCCATGTGTTTTTTCCATTGATCCTTTTACAAATAAGGTAAAAATGGTCTTCAGAATCTCAATTTGCAGGTTTATGCTATGAGGGGTTTTGATGCCCCTTCCAGGATATCTTTGCCTCGTTAAAATACTTGATGTTTTTGAATGAGGCATAGATATTTTCTCTGGATTATGCGGCTTTTTTGAGTGTAACAAAACGAACCGAAAAAAGAAACACGCAAAATTAAAAAGAACACCATAAGTGTACTGTGATGACCGATGATGATTCCAATTTTAAATGGAAAATGTAAAAAGAATTTAAACTTCAAAACAAATAAACCTCAAAAATATACAGATGGCAGATGGCATCTGCAATTTGAGATGAAAAATGTAAACGCAACAGAAAAAAAGAACAATCCACAAACCGCATAGACTCTTCACCATGTCTTCAGTACAAACCAATCCCATTGGAAAGACATTGGGAAAGCCTCTGTGTCCTCTTTGCTGTCGTCAGTTTTGTGGAAGACCATAGTCTACTGAATGCTTTTGCCAAGACGTTGCAGTGTTGATTGAATTTAAATGACTGTCATTTCTGGATTAGAGCTAACACCCTTGAATGAACTTTAACCCTTTTGTAGTGATGTGCAGCACGAACCACAAGCTCTTACGAGACCACGTGCTCCATTGACGTGGGTATCCAAGCACTTCAATCCATTATTATTGTAAACCATCTTATGCCATTATCTTGTGTGTTTTTTTTTTTTTTTAATTATTTAATGGGACATTATCTATACAAGTGGAGTGTGTAGATTATTTCAGTTTTATATAGGGTACAATCAAAACGATCGGACACCCAATGGAAGAATGCTTAACAATTATTGTCGCCCACCACCCAAAATTATTGATTTTCCCAAAGCAGATTTCCAGACTATACATGCATGGGAACAGCTGAAGAAAGTACTAATATGTTACTTGTGTAATAGTACTTAGCAATGTTTTATCAATTAAATCTAAAAGAGCAACATTAAGAAAGGCAATATGGATGTGAAATATTTTATCTTTTTTTTTTTTTCAGAGAGCTGATGGAAGTTGAAAACATGTTTTTTTTATTTTATTTTCGCAAACATTCGATCTGGCGATCACTATGGGTATGACCCTGCTACATGCTGCATCAGACAGTCTAAACCAAAAGCTGCTGTTATGAATATCTCTGGAACCAGATGAAAACCTTTAACGTTTCCTTAAATTATTGAACCTTCAAAGCCAAGAGGTCATTAACACAGGGCTTCTGTTTCGATTTAATGCCAGCTATGGTTAGCCCAGGTTCTGTAGGTGCAGCTGGTCACAGAACAAAAGTACGGCACTCAGAGCAAGGTGAACCCAACATGCTTTCATGTCGGCAGGACACAGCTGACCTCTGACCTGCAGAACCTTAAGTACACACTGTTAACACTGTTGTCCCAAGTGACCTGTAAGGATTAGCGCATGGAGTGTGCCTGAAGCGTGCAGGGTCTAACAGCAAGACCTGGCCTGACAGCTCTGCAGCAATACAAAACACACCGTTCAATTCAAGTTTTAGTGGCGGGTGGCTGTCGTAATTTCATGCAATGATCAGGGCTTTTTGTTTTTTTGATTCAATAAACAGAGCAATTGGTTGAAAGTATTTTTAGGATTTTAAGTTGATTTGTTTGATTAAAACATCAAGCAAGTGACTTTCAGACATTTGCAGAAAAGACAACAAATAGTTAAGTAAGCAAGAGATAGAATTTTTTTTTTTTCAGTAATGAAGTCAACGCACTTGCTTTAAATTTTAATGTTTAAGCTTTAGAATTTTCGATTTCCGTTCAGCCCTTTTATTGGGTGCAACTCTTGAGTGCATCAGGTCACAGTACAAAGAGGTTTCCTGGAGCCTGCATCAAGTCTGCTAACCTATAGATGCAGTGCAATCAATTTGAACATAAAAAAAAAAAATCTTACACAATGTCACCTTTTAAGCAATGGAAGTGAGAGGACGATTTACGAGTGCGTTGGTTTTTTTTTTTTGATGATAGACTTTTAGACCCAGAAATTCTGATGGCACAGGCTGTTCTGTGATCTCCACTGGTGGAGAAGATAAACTAAAGTGTCAATAGATTCTTTGCCTGTTCTATAGAGTTACCCAAAGCAGGCTTTACTTCTGAAACATACCTAGCATCAAAGCAGCAGGGTTGTAGTGTTTCCCTGACCTTGCAGCAGTCCAAGCCCATATTGCAGACAGGTGTTCATTTAAAACGAGTACACTTATATTTTCCTTTTGTAGTTTCATATTATTTCTAAGTACACTCTGTTAAACAGGAGCAGAAGAGCAGAAAGAACATTTTTCTTTGTTTGTCAGCTGGCATTCCATCACATGTGTTTTAATAAGTAAGCGTTTTAAAAAAAAACACATTATATATATATATATATATAAAAATGCTTTTCAACTAATAAAAATTTTTTTAAAGGACCACAAATTATCCTGGAAATGATAGTCTTTATTGAATAATTAGATGTAAAAAGTCACTAGTAAAGAATTTTTTTTGTTTTTTCTTTTGGGGGTAACATTTCATTCGGTAAACAATTTGTAACAGTGAACAGTGAAGAGCTGTTCCTGTCCTGGTTGGGGACAAATCGGGGGGGATTAAAATGTAGAAATGTGCGTACGCATAAGAACCATGTCTGTGAGCTCAGTGTGACAACAACGGTTGCAGGAAATCCAATACAAGACTGTCGCTCCCGATTGTCTGATTAGCCCAGAATGACAAGTCAAACCCCTTCCAACATAAATTATAAAAAAAAAAAAAAAAAAAAAAAAAAAGCCCCCTGCCATTTTAAAATCAATCATATCTAACAGACACTTAGTTCACTGGGTTGCTGGTCTGTCTATCTTGGGGCGTTTTGAAGATTTTGGTTTTATTGTTCCAAAAGGTCAAGTTCTTCAAAGCTTTCTTTCTGTTCTCGGCAGGGTTCCTGAGCCACAGCTGTTGGAATCCACTCCACTCTGTGTTTATATGAGAGACGAGGTAGGTCAAAGCGCTCTTACAGATTCTCTTCATTATTATTATTATTATTATTATTGGTGCAAGCATTGCAGGCTGCATGATATTGTATTTTTCTTTTCTCATTTTTATTATGGCAGCATTGTCTTCTTTCCTGGGTTTCATGCTGTACACCCGGACCAGACTTAAAGTGCAAATTGATTGGAGAATAGTTCAGGTGCTGATGTTGTGTACAGGTCATGGTATGGTTGCTTTGACTGTCTGCCACTGCATGCCACAGAGAGTTGCTGTTTGCTGTTAACAGTATTCAGGACAAACACCGTTACACATACAGTACATCTTATTCTTTGGTTCTCCCTCTGATATTTTAGTAGCATTTCACTATGATTTTGGTAATCAATGAGAAATTAATTTGGTAAAACAGTGTTAGATAGATAATACTACAGGAACAGTTTACCTGTTTTTGTGAAGCACCAAAAAGTCATGTTAAAATGTAAATGATTTTGATCTTTCACTCCCTCCATAATTATAATATTTTCTTCAGAGGTGTTTGCTGGCTGAGGGGTATACATTTTGTTAAAGATCTGTACATGTTCTGTGTAAACAGAGGTTGAGGTGTTTTTTTTTTAAACTACCAATTAAAAAATGTACAACTTTTGCTTGATTGTCGTCTTTGTCACAAGTCTCAATTTTATTTGTTTTATGATTTATTGTAATTAAGTATTTGCTGTAGTATTGGATAAAGACCAGATTCCATGAATCTTTTAGGATTATTCATGCAAGTTTTATTACAATATCGTCGTTTTCCCCGATGCAAAGAATACGGCTGCTCTGTTATGAAAGGTGAACTAAGTTAACGGACCATCGCAATTTAGCAGCCTTCATCTGCAAACAGGAGGCACTGCATACACTACATGCAGTCATATGTTTATCATTAGAGATTGTAAAATTGTAAAGAAAACTAATAAACTGAAATTACTTGTTCCAGATAGCTGGCGAAGAAGCACTAAAGAAAATGACTCTGAAATCCCTTGGGCTAACTGGTGGCAGTGCCATAGTCAGGTGAGAGAACTGTTTTCCTAATTTCAACATTGAAGGCGCAATCTAAAGCTTTGTGCCCACCTCCCCAACACTCAGTTCAAGAAACATTCATTTTAACATTCATTTTAACATTTTAATACATGTTTTTGTTTTCTGTTTTGACCATTATAGATATATCCTGAAGAAATCCAAAGTGTTTGAGCAGACAGAGACACTGGAAATGGGGGCTGCTGTTGAAGCAAAGTCAGAGGAAGAAGTTGAACTGTCTGCAGGCGTGGAAGCTGCTCCGTGTAAGAAAGATATAGAAATTACTGTGCAGAAGACAGCTTCAAGTGCCATTTCTACAGAGGTGCATAATAATGCTGCAGAGGCCATCACCCATAAAAAAGAGTCAGTCCTGAATGTAGATATTAAAGAGGAAGCTGTAGGGTTAGTGCCAATAAAAGAGGTGATCAAAAAGCAAGAATCAAAGCCAGAGCCATCTTCAGAATGCCCAGGACCTTCTTCTGAACGGCCCAAGAACATTAAGCAAGAGCCCTCAACAGCCCCAGATCCAACACCAAGTACTTTTGTGCCATTTTCTGGAGGGGGGCAGCGACTCGGAGGACCAGGGGTTGAGGGACAGGATGCAGCAGGCAAACTTTCTTCTTCTAGCTCACTGGCATCCCTTTGCAGCCCTGGAGGTCCGCCAAAGGCAAAAAAGTCCAGAACCTGTTCTGAGTCCGGTGCCAAGGTAAGAACCGAGAAGTTTTTATTGGCTGCTCTCCCCAATATTTATAATGTTTCGCCAAGAAGTGATTAGCTGCTCACTCATGCGCCTAGGCTGAGCGTTGTTGAACCTTTTTTATTATACAGATTTACAAACCCTGCTAGGGATCAATGTGGAATTCCTGTTTTGGTTTAATCACTCTGCAATGCACATTGTTCCAGTTCCTGTTTACAGTTCATAAGGTTCCTCTTTACCCTCTAGACCAACTGTTTTGCTGGAGCCAGCTTATTGCATAATCTCATGCCTCAATCCCATGCTTTCCCTTGCTTCAGTATTTGGATGTTTTAAATCAGTTCAACTTGGACTCCTTTATTATCCTCCCAAGATCGCTTTTAAAAACATCAAAGAGACCGACTATTGCTACCAGTCAGTCAGACTTTAACAGGACTGCTATGTGTGTTTTGTTTAATATAAATACCAAAGATCAACACTGGATTGTAAATGCTTAGATTCCATCACCCCTAGTGAATTAAGTTTCCAGAAGCGTTAAAGAGAAAGTGACAGATTAAAGTTAGCAGATATCCTTCAGTCTCATTCTGTTATTAATCATTTGTCCAAATTCTGAATTGTTTTCAACTCTTTACACAGAATGTAACGGAAACTGTTATTAGCGTTTGACGCAAGTTTTTAGTGGCGAAAAACCCTTCATCCAAACGGCTGTCTGTAAACTTTTTCCATGCCCCTAGAGAAGTTTGGTTGCAACATCTTGTGCTGCCACATGTCATTTACATAGCTTATTTTTTACAAATAGTATTTCATTTTACAATTATGACCATCTTCACAATGTCAACCTTTATACCTTTTTTTTTCTACAAATCATATCTTCTTAGTTAGTTAGTAAGTTAGTTACGCAAGGCTTTCAAGTTTGCTTTATTTATTTTAAGTGGAGGTATGAGCCCAGTTTTACCTTTTTATACTACAAAAACCCACATACCGTTAGGCGATAAAGAGTCAATAAGCATTTTACGTTTTTCCTAACACTGAAACAAATTGCTTGACATCTTTATCACTTTGATCAGTGCCTTGATTCTTTGATCTCAAGTCTCAGTATCTGATAATGTTTGATTGATTATAGAGCATTATAGAATGCGTGCCTGCTTTGTTTTCTTTTGCTGCTTTTTTTTTTTTTTCCAAAACGTTTGCATGCAATATCATCGCACGCTGTCTTCTTCAAAATAAATAAAGTCCTCAACTTGAAAGGCGCACTTGTTTTAATAAGAGAGCAACCTGAATATTTTCCGTTAACGTTTGACACGGTGGGAGGACTGGGTAAAATATGCACTGTAGCTGTATTTTTCTGTGCACTGGATGTTTAGCAGACCAAACCAACGAATAGCCTTTGATGTCAGAAACTTTAATTATTCAGAAGTAATTTCACTTAAAGACCCTTTTACAGATCAGAGCTAAATATTTTTTTCTTTTTTTTTTCTCCTGATTATAGTGTTTATAGTTCCGAGTTACAACAACAGTTGGAGGATCACCTCACTTTGAAGTCAGTCATTTTTGTTCCTGTCCTGGGCCAGTGCTTTGACCCCTAACAGTCCTGATTACTTCCTTCACATACACTGAGATAACTGTAAATACACAGCTTTGATATCTGACTATGAGGAAGCCTGCCTCTGGGGGACACCATATGGGCTGTTACAATTAGAGTGGTCAGAGAGATGGGTACAACTTCCTGATCAAAGACCTTGAAGATCGTTTTCTTTCCAGATCAGTGGATAATCGTTAGATCAAGTACTTTAACCTTGGTTTCGCAAGCCTTGAAATGTATAGCGTCCTAGAAGAAAAAGCCATTAAAAACCTAAATATCTCTCTCTCTTTTTCTCTCTGTCTCTAAAAAAAAAAAAAAAAAAAAAAAAAAAAAAAAAAAAAAAAAAAGGCTTGATAATCCTGATAACATACTAGCTTACTTACAAAGGCACATATTTTGATGCAAAACCTTAAATTAAATTTACTTCCTTCATCTTCCATTGTCTGTCTCTATATCTATCTATGGAACAGTGATCTGCTGGTCAAATATCAGTTTTATAAAAGTTGTCTGTTGGGTGGTAAGCATATAAAAGCAACACTCTCTTACAAGAGCCAGTACAATGGGGTGGAGGGCATGTCCCACTGTATGAAGAGCCAGTACTAGCAGCAGCAAACAGTCAAAGATGAAAAGGAATATTTCCATATTTCTGTTGCTTTCTCTTTTTTTTTTGTTATTTTTTTATGTTATAAAAAAAAAAACAAAAAAAAAAAAAACACTTAAACCACAAGCCCTCTGTGTCCCGGAGGAGACAATCCCAACAGAGTAGTGTCGGATGGGACCACCAGTGACGAACAGCATGGTATGTAGCCACTTTATTAGGGTCTGTCTACCCAATTGGCTTTGGCATCACCGTGAATTAAAAACACAAATGAGGTTGATCATGTGATGTGAAATGTGATCACTGACAAGGTTCACTTTAGGATTGCTGTGGATCAGGTCCACCCATCAGTGATGCATTCGTACTTGGATGGCAATGGCTATTTTTAAGATTATAATGCACTCATCCACCTTGCCATGAATTGTGCATGAATTGTTTGAGGAGCATGACTGTGGAGACCATGGAAGATGCCTGAAGTTTCAATCTCAGAATCTCTTTCCAATTGAGCATGTATTGTCATTGATTCAGTGAACAGGTTTTACCAAGACATTACAGAGAAACATCAGGTTTCAGGAAAGCAGTTATTCTGTACTGTATGAATGTAATAGAAACTTTGACACATTATCAGCAGTATACCCATTTTAGAGACAACATTATACTGTGGTGCGCGACAAAGATAATGAGATTCCACTATAAAACTTTGCATGGAAACTGAATTATTTGAATTCTGGCACAATCTGCCTAAATTTAGGTTGGGAGACTTTTTTTTTTTATTGATCTTGGTATTTCTAAATACGAGACTCTTAAAGTAGGCTAATTCAGTACACATAGTTGGAGACACTCCGTCCATTACAGTGTTTATATCTGGCTAAATAAATCATTTATTGTAACTTTGTAGCAGCTTTGGTTATATTTATTTTTTATTTATAGTGCTCCCTAATGTTTAATTCCCAAAGTGATCTGATATATTGTGCTGTTAGGCTTAGACTTGTGTGAATTGTCTGCACTGTAAATGTTTTATATTGAGTTACATGTTCCAAGTTCAGTCCCGTAATCTATGTTCCATTAAGTCTGGGGACAGAGACAGCAGCGCATTGAAAGAATGATTACTACTGGCCTGGCTTGCCCAGCTTGTTAAACTATATTAGAAACAGTTTGAGAGAAATCTTTCATCACAGGCACTTGGAGTAGTATTATCAAGGTAGTTGGCGTTTGTCACAATTAGTGACATTGGTGCTGAGTGGAATTTCAGCAGTGTTGTATTGTAAGCAATAAAGCTCTGGTGTTTTAGGCATTAAAACCTTGGCAACTTTGATGCTGGCATCATTCCACAGTTGGCAGATCAGGGCTGTAACATTGTCGTTTTAAATTCTTGAATTACACAATGCGGTTTCACCATGCAGCCGCCCAGGAGCTACAGCGTCGGAGGACAATGCAGCTCCCGGGGAGCTAACAGGCAAGCCTGCAGGCACCCGGCCAGACTACAGGGGTTGCTGGTGCGCAGTGAGCCGAGGACACCCTGGCCGACCTAAACCCCCAACCCCACCCCGGCGAGGCTCAGCCAGTTGAGTGCCACCTGCTGGGAACTCCTGTCCACTGTCGGCTGTGGAATTGTCCAGGCTATAGGGCGCATCCTGCACTCGCACGGAGTGTCTTTACTGGATGCGCCACTCTGGAGCTTGATTGCAGGGCTGTTTGAAGAAAAGGTGATTTATTGGTCATGTGCACAACATCCCTTGGATATTTATTAGGCGTGCATTCAAAAATCCCTCTTCATACGTTCAGGTAATTGAACTTGATATTGAGTTAATGTAAAGATTTATAATGTACTGTCACCCACCACAAATTCAGTGTACTCTGTCTTTTGTCTGTTTTTAATGCTTTAACAACATACATTACTATAGAGCTAAAACTGTGCACTCAGAAAACTCTGCATTTCCTTTACAGAAATAACATGCTGGCCGTCATATCAGATTTCTTCATAGAGACACCTCGCATACCCCAATAGAATACTGTAATTAGGCCTGTGTAACCCTGTACTTGGAGTGGACAGCAGTATATTTTGTTTAAATAAAAATAAAATTAAAAAAATGCTCCACCACCCACATTGGCTGTTGTTGACTTTCTAAGTTTCACTTTCAGCAGCAAAAATAGCCTTGTAATTTCATCAGCCTTTTAAGAATGCTTTTGTAATTTTGTTATTTTGTGTTTTTTTTGTTTCAGAAGACGCTGGGTTCCAAAAATGAAGAACCGACTAATGAGGATGGCGCGGGTTTTTTAGAGGTAAAACAAATGGGTCTTAAATGTAATAATTCTTCATTTTCACTTTTCTCTCGCTGCAGGCTCAGCCCACTGTAATCAGGTACACCCTTGTGGCTTGTTACTACCCTTATATGTATCGAAATATTGTTTAGTTTCCCAACATTAAGAAATCGTCTGCAACTAAACTAGTACTCTGCCAGCCCAGGTGCTGGTTTAGCCATTGTGTATACGCCACTCCACGTGGAACTCTACCTAAAGCTGTCGTGCGGGCGCTACCAGGACTCGTGGAGACAAGAAATAAGGGCATCTCCTATCGGTGTCTTCATAGATGAGCACAGATGTCAGGCTGAATTCTATACAATGAGAAAATGGATGAGGATAAAGAACAGTGACAGACTGAAGGGCTGGCTGTCATGTCTGCTCTAATATGAAGCATCATGGCTGTGGGTAAAGGCTGACTGTGGACTTGGCTTGTGCTGGGAGACCATGGCTGCTGGTTTAGCCAAAATGTCGCACCACAGAAGCTTGCTGTGGAGCCAAGCACACTGTCTGCACTAGGGAATTGTAATAGTGCTTTATTTAATATATATATATATATATATATTATCATATATCTTATATATATCTGATATATATATATATATATATATATATATATTCTTATCTATATATATACTATATTTTATGGAAATCATGACTGAGAGGGAAAGCTAAAGAACGGACAAACACCCTGTCCCATTTTACCATGTCTTTTGTTGAAATGTTTTCAAAACAGGATCCGGGAGGTGTTCGGGGCTCAGAATTATGCCACCAAAGTTTGAAATGAATTTACAGCCAGTACCTTGTCTTTTGTGAAATTGATGAAAAGAGAAAAGGGAGGTGTTTGGGACAGAATTATTGAAAGTTGTTTTTTCCAATATATTGCTGGATGCTATAAAAGGATTTTAAGACGTTAGCTTAAATAAATATATGGAAGAATTTATATGAAAGGAAAAGCATATGCACATTTATAAATCTACACAGACATTTCACTGCACTGGATATTTAGCAGACCGAACCAGCAAATAGCCTTTGATGTCAGAAACTTTAATTATTCCGAAGTATTTTCACTTACAATTTCTGTTTTGGTTAAGTTGGTTAGACTTTTGTCTTAACTCAGACAGGATCAGGGAGTTGGTGCAAGGCTATAGAATTATTGGTTGATGATGGTACACAGCTCAGCTTGGTTTAGGAGCTACTGAAACAGCACAGTTATTATGTTCTTTAATACGTGCTTCATTCGCCACACTTGTTCCTTGTCATCAGTGCAAGTGCTAGCCTCTCTTTTAAATGTAAATGAGCCGTTTCCTACAAGAAGAATGCCAGTCCATCATTTCCAACAAGCTCCTGCAACCGTTCAGGTCCTCACGCAAGCGTGACCAGTGCCCTGCTGAGGCTGATGCACAGGCCTCCCAAGCTCCCAGATATGTTCAGTGCTGGGGGAAAGTCAAATTATACAAAGTTACGCTTGTGCGAGTATGTATAAATGCTCAGGGATCGTGCCTTGCTCCCGAAGCGGTTTTAATTGTACTCCCACCATTTGTTGCTTTGTGGGTATTTAGAGATGGAAGATTACTCTGTTTGCACTAAACAAAGGACTAGAAGCCGTGAACGTTTACGGAAACTACACAACCGCAGGGATTGATTAATGTGCATGTGTGGTCATATCGAAATGTGTACATCAGGTTTCAGGACCATGTGCTCAAGAAGAGCAAAAGTTTCTGATAAATACAGTTTGCACTTATTTAACTTTGATGGCCTGATTGTAGGCCCAGGAGTGCAATTATATATATATATATATATATAATATATATATATATATATATATATATATATATATATTTTATCATTTTTCACAAGTTTTAAAATAAGTGTAGTCCTGGATGCCTTATTGACAATGCTACAGTGCTGTTGAGGGTCCCTGTGCTTTCTGTATCTCAGCCCATCGATCGAGAGGCCCTGGTGTATCACATGGATGCTGAGCACCGTCAGCGAGGGGAGGTCTTCACTGAAGACCTGCCTGACGAGTTCTTCCAGGTGACCGTTGATGACATCAGGAAGCGCTTTGCACAGCTCAAGAGTGAAAGGTAAGCTGCTTCCTGTTTCCCTGTTAAACTGATAAGGCACAAGCCTATTTTGGGGCTTTGGATAAATCTGTTTTATTAAAAGTTATTTATTTTTTAAATTTGGTATGTGCATAGTCTTAAGAAGTAATATACCCAGCCTTTCCCAATACTGAGTAGCAAAAGACATTGCTTGGTAACCATTGCTTAGGTGTTTGTTTTGTTTTTTTTTACTATGTAGTCCCATCATAGCATGCATTCAGGACAAATACATAAATTGTGTCGCTCGCACTGTATTTGCATGCTTCTTAGGAGTGACTAAGTTATGTAATGTGTCGTAGCTAATACATCTTGTTTCTACTTTGCAACCCAGTTCAAGACACAAGACTCAACCTGTTTTCAGTTACTTTGTTTTAACATACAATTTTAATTGGAGAGCATTTCTCATTGCCACATCACAAGCTGATGACCCTATATTGGCCCATTATGGGTTTTCTATTTGTGTGTCTTGCACACATGACTGGCACGCACAGGCTTAGTTCTTTCCCATCTTAATGCCCTGCAGCGTTCCTACTGGTTAAGATAGCCTCGTGGCAGATTTGTCTTTGTAATCCCCTTGAATTGAGTAATAACCACAGTTCTCACAAGGCATTCACTAAGCCATATATCAGAGCCTGTGACCAGGAGAATTTAAAATTGTTTTAATGTTTTTTTTTTTTTTTTATTGGCAAGACATAATTGGAGAAATTCCCACACCACCTTGGTTTTATATACTCCAGTACAAGTGGTTCATTTTGTTTTTATGACCTGTTCTGGTCAACCTCTAAACTGTGCTCACCCACAATACACTGGTCTCATAACCACTTTTCGTGTTCTTTTATAATTGAGCCCAGGCTCAAAGTTGGGTTAGGAGATTGTTCTTGCATGTATAGTGATGGATGAGAATGGCGTGGTTTTTTTTCTTAATTGGTCTGAGGTTTTTACATTTGTAAACATGTTTTCAAGTTGTATATTTTATGTGTGTGTGGTGAGGTGTTAGGGGACAATTTTAGAGGAATGATCGTTAAAAACATATTTCTGATTTGATAAAAACTGTTATAGTTTTATTTTTTTGCTTTAATTTTCAGGGAGTTTCTTGAAGAGGCTCCTCTGCTGACCAAGTCCTTGAGGGAGTCACGGGTGAAAGAAAAGATGGAACGATACCCCAAGGTCAGGGCTTGTTCTCCTCTCTCTACCGAAACAATCAGAATATTAATTTTATTAGTGCACAAAATGCATTTGTTAGTCTTCTGATGGTTCATTTGTGTTGGTTTCTATTGGGTGGGGGGGGGGGCGGTTATTGCAAAGAAAAAAAAAAATTTAAACGTAACATTTGATACGTTTGCTGAAAAAATTAATTAAAAATATTTTCTTGGAGTGTTTTTTTTTCTTCTCCGAAATGGTTTAATGAAAGTAGTTGTAAAGAATCACACATTTAAAGATAATGTTAGTGTGATCCTTTGCTTGTAAATACAGTTCAAAGACTTGCTTGCTGATGATGTCGTCTTCTGTTGGGCAGGTTGTGGTGAGAGTTCAGTTCCCTGACAGACATGTTTTGCAAGGATTCTTTCGACCTTTGGAAACAGGTGAGATGTTAATACATTTTGGTAATTCTGATTTGTTTATCAACAATATCAGCCGATGAAGAGGCAAGTCAACAAAATCTAGAAGTAATGTCTTCACAACATTCAGTAAATCAAAGTTTAAAGCATCATAAAATATTAAATTCATATAAAAAGCTAACATTCCCACTCGTGGATCATTTTAATTAGCAGTTTTTAAACTATAAATAGCCTGGCTAAACGACGTCCAGGAGTTCAGTTTGAAGCAACAGACAAGCAAACCAAATGTGAGAAGGAGAGTGAGTCGGGAGAGGGGATACGGGAATGGGCTGGCTCCAGGTTCGGTTGCCGCAGCGGGGCTGAACTGTCTCGTCTCCCAGAAAAAGCCGCAGCTGCTCTCGCAGCAAAAAGCAAACACATTAGGAAAGATAACCACGTAATAGGCCTAATATTGTTTTAGTTATAAAACAAATGCTGAATAAGATGTCTGTGTTAAAGTGCCAGCGCAGCTTTTCTTCAGTTCAGATAGTATATCAAAAGGGAGAGACAGAAATGGAAGTTAGACTGAGAAGTTGTTTACAGTTTGAACACCGGTACTGTAGACATATTGCATGATCACTATTATAGGGAATTGGGGGACATGCTGTAGGAGCGTTTCTCTCTCTCTCTCTCTCTCTCTCTCTCTCTCTCTCTCTCTCTCTCTCTCTCTCTCTCTCTCTCTCTCTAGTGCTGGGACAAATATCTGAATATTCTAACAAATATTTTTTGACATGTATTCGGATACAAAAATCAGATGTTCATATTTGCTACAAATAACAAAACTACCCAGCTCTTATTTACGTCTCACCAGAATTTGCGTGTGTGTGTGTGCGTGTGCGTGTGTGCGTGTGCGTGTGCGTGTGTGTGTGTGTGTGTATATATATAAAAACACAGAATCAACACAGCAACTCTTGAGCCTCTGTTTTAATTCCAGATCATGCGCGCACGCATAGTGATCTCTATGGAAAGCCATCAGGGGACAAAAACGTGTTGTGCTGCCTTAGAGCGAGCCAGAATCTCATGGGACAGTAAAAAGGCAAGCACGTCATTCTGAAATGCCACACTTAAATAGTACACAACTTCCTGAAAATGTTGTGTAGTGATTTTTTATATAGACTGTGTATATTTATGTATATTTTGTTGTGACTTTCTGTTATGAAGAATGTAATAAACGAGAACCAAAACGATGAGTTTTTTCCCCTTCACTTTACAACGCCATTTCCACGTTTGTTTTATTTGAAGTGTTTAAAGTTGCATTTCAGTTTTCGTTTGCTTGTTCAGCTACAAAAAGGCACAAGTAAACCTCATGTTATTACTTTATGAAAATGTGTCGATGGCCACTGTTTGCTGTGAAGAAACAGCAATGGCAAGGAAATAAAAAATGAATAAATGAAATGCAGTGTCAACTTTATGTGCTATTTATTACAGGAATAAACAAAACAGTGTTTAACTTGAACTGCTGTTTGGCATCCTTTGTTTTGTAGTTAATTCACTGGGGTAAAGTAAGTCCTACACAACTTATTCTTTACTCCTGGGATATTTTTCTATTTAACATGTTAAATTGAGTGAATATGTAACATGAAAATCCTGTGTTTGTCCAAGCATATATATATATATATGCTATTTTAGGGGTGTATATATATAATTTTCATTCCTTTGGGGGAGTGTTAATGGGGTTTGTGTGTAATGAATGTTTCAGCCCTTTCATGTTAGTTCTTTTTTTTTTTTTTTTTTTTTTTATTAGTTTTGTGTTCAGACATGTGTTGTGTGGCATCTGCAGTTAGCGTGATGTTGTCTCACAACATATTCAAACAGAAAGCAGTTCTGGTGGGGTGCTGAGCAGACTCTCACGAAAATCAGGAGCCAGAAACCTCAGTAGCGCCAAAGGCACAAGTGATTTTACAGTGAGGTTTCACACAAAAAACAGCATTGTTTTTATTGTTTTTCTTTAGCACTCTCTGTGGCTGCAATTTATATATAACCAGCAAAAGGCAATAAAAAATACTTATTAGTAACTTGTTTTAAAAAGTGTTACAGCAAGTCAGGCATTTCTCAAATAATTCTTCCTGAACCCACATCAAGTGCAAATGCAGGAATAGTTTTGTGGATTTGGTTCAATAGTCATAAAATGTGTTTGACTAGCAGTTGACATCCCCCTATTAAACAGGCTACATCCAGCTTGGGCTGGTGCCACTGGTGGTACTGTGCGTGCTACTTTAACGTTATCTCCACTCTCATCCCTGTGCTTTTATAGCTGATTTTAGCATAAGGCTGCATTACCATTTAACTTTTTGACAGCTACACAAATAGATGCCTGTTGTTGCTGTGTCTCTGTAAAGATGTCTCTCTTGGTTAAAGCATTTTACAAACGTACAGCATCAAATCGTTATTGTAATATAAGAGAAAACACTATGGGCCAGTGGAAACGCACAGATGTGGAGGGCAAAACCTGAACTCTGTAGCGACCGGGGATATCTTTACTGATCTAGGTACGTTTCTTAAGTAGTTCACCTTGGAAAAGAATCCTCAGATGAGCCATAGTCGTTAGCTAGCTTGCTCATCCCCTATATTAAACCTGCCTGCATTACATCCTACCCCAGTGAGTTCAAAATAGGCCCCCACAAGGCCAGATAGGGAAGGTTTTTTTTTTTTTTTGGCTTGCTTTTTTTTTTTTAGTTTAAGAAAAAACTCACTTATTTTTCTGTAGGTTGCCCACTGTTACGAACTTTGTTTAACAGCATATTTAAGACATTCGAAGTGGCAATACAATGATTGCAACAGTATAATACAAAGCAGTCATCAGTCTGGCTTGTGTCATGTCAGTAAAAACGACTGTGGCGAAGCAAGGTGAATTTCTTATATAACTCATATAATTCATCGATTGCCAGTTCAGTGATTCGATCATCATTTTTGTATTTTCACCCGCTTTTGGTGACCCCGTTTTATTTTGGGGGGGAGTAATGTAGTATATTTGTGTATTTGTACCCGTGATTTACTGTTTGGTTATTTAGAATAAACAGAGTAAACATGATAATTGTATGTAGTTGTTTGTTACTTTTTGCAGTAATTGAAATTCCAATTATAACAGACCCTGGGTCTGTCAGGAATATGCCAGCTGTACAGCACTAAACGGAAATGTCGCAGATGCATTAAATACAGATGTGTGCAGCATTTCAGTGGAGTAGTTTAGTTTTATTATTTATTTATTTTTTTTTATCTTATGCGATGCTATTTTTAATGTAACTTTTACCTACCAGAAAATGTTCCCCCAAACCCCCTCTCTTTGTCCCAGTCGACACAGCATCTTACGCCTCCGGCTTCACCACAGCAGTATACAATGAGCAGAAATGAGCTGCTCTAAAATTGAATGTATTGGTTTTTCAGTCGGACAGACAGGAGACTTGATGGTTCTGTGTGGGTAATGCAAAAATAAGTCGTATGTGAGGACAGTCATAGCCGCAGGTTGTTATGGCTTTCCTCACTCATTGCTTGTTTTTACAAGATTTAGTCTTAACCACCACTGGTGTATATTGGTACTGGTATTTATCGGAAGGCTATAACGGGATATTGGACGGTAATTTGTCAGATCTGCATCCTTCAATTACCTCCTCCTGCTTCACCCTGTGTTGTGTGTGTTTTTTTGGGTTTTTTTTTTTAACAGTGCTAATTTTAATTTTTGTCTTTCCATGAAACTGGTGAATTTAAAACTGCAAAAATAATCATTTTAAAGGGGTTTGAACTAATAAAGACCAGCATGTAAAGGGCTCTACATGAGCCAGAATGAATCTTTAAAAAAAAAAAAAAAAAAGGGAAAGATCAAACAGCTTGTGCAATTTGACTCGACTTTGATGTCTGTCGCTTTCATTCTTGCGATGGTTTAATTTTATTACACTCTTCCAACTAATGTTCTGAAGAGGGTTTGGCTCCTATTCCTGCAACTTCTTTTATACACACGAATACTTTGGAGCTGAAAAGTGTCCCACAGCTTTCTTGCTCAGAATGGAAGAATGGTTTTACAACGTTCTCTTTCCAATTTATTGTATAATATTGTTTAATATCATTATGTAACGCAGTGATTTGGTGTAGATGAATTATGTGTGGAAAACAAGGAGACCAGAAAGTGTTCTGCTTTGGGAAATTCAAGGTCAACAAACCCAGGACATGTTTCATTCCACGTACCTCACAGTATGACACCTGTCAGTGCTGCTTCATTTCATTTTGGTATTGAGAATACACATGTGAGTTGAAGTAAAATTCCATTATGGGGAAAGTGGGAGCTTTGGCCTTATTGCCAGGCTTACCTACTTAATTATCAGGTGCATTTCTCCTTGGTACGTGGTCTGAGGACTGCCTGGTAATTAACCTCCAACCTGCAATCTGCTATTCCTATTTTTGGATGTAATAAGTCTTCCAGTGCGTGCTATGGTAGTCTAGGGGAGGTAGAGCAGCTGAACCCTTCACGTGGGCTGGAATGTTACCCGGTCGGAGCCTCAACCACCATCTTCTGGATGGGAGCCTAGCACTGAAAAAACGCTCCCCACAGATATGTGTGTAATGCTAGTCTAGGTACGGTTAACCTAGACTGTTTAAAAAAAATATATAATCATGATCATAATAAAAACATGTACAGTAAATTGACAGAAGCCAAGCTTTTAAGCTTGCCTTCCCAGAGTATAATAATAATAAAAACTTTATTCTTTTACACGTGGACATCATTTCCGAATGGTCAAGTTCCTCTAGAAGCTGTACTGTAAAAACCAGCTCCCCATTTTGATAATGCCTTGTCCTGCTGCCTGGTGTTTGTAGTTTCTATCTAGTATTTGCCGTGGTTTCGTCTGGTTATTGATGTATGCTGTCCTTCTAAAGCCCAGTGGAGACTTTGCAAAATGCATGCAATGGATTTAAGTAACCTTTCGCTTGGACATGACATCTGCACCTGTCATACTCCTTCATAAGTCCCTTTCTGTATTTGCAGTGGGTGCTGTGAGGGAGTTTGTGAGGAAACATCTAGAGGATCCAGACCTTCGATTCTACTTGTGTAAGTGGCAGTGACCTCCATGACAGAAGGCTTGTCCGTCTATTTAATAGATAGCAAAACGTTGATTCTCTTGAAGGGTTCCACCTCTGTTATACTCAGATTCAGAAGTGTGGGGTTCCTGACTGTTTTGGAGTAATGTCATTTGTAAGTCTGTTTTATAAAATATGGGCATGCAAGTCTGGGAGGAGTTACAATTTTCGTTTCTCTTGGAACGTTATTTTTTTCCTTTTTAAAGGAAGTTAGAACCTTTTAAAATCTTCATTAAGACCAAGTGGATAGCCGTGATTCATAAAATATATTTTTGTTTTCATTGGCATACTTTTTTTTAATGTGTTTGTTTTTTTTTTTATTTTAATTTTTGTGATGCACAGGCATAAGCTGGTTAATGTTCCTTCCCTATTTAAAAAAAGAAAAAAAGTCAAAACTATGGAAAGCCGTCACGACATTAGTGCAAGTTAGTTAGCAACAGATTATCAAGGATCCCACCCTTTTCTTTCATGGTTGGCCAATATCTGTAAAAGCTTATGACACTCCTGAAACAAGTACAAAAAAAAAAGTTTCAAATCTTAACACCTTGGATCCCAGTATTGTCAGATATCAGATGCTAACCAGGCCTGAACCACTAATAAGGTAGGTGGGCGACCTCAAATAAAAGAAACGGCTGCTGCAGGAAATGGACTTGCTAGTTCAGCCAGTATACAAATATCTGATACAGAGCCCTGCCCCTGTCCTTACATTGTACCATTAGAGATAGATCACAAACCGTAATACATAGTGTGTAGCTCTCCAAGTTTACAGGTGAAGCAATAGGTTTTTTGTTTCCATTGCGTTTCTGTTGTTTTCTGTGCCGTTTTGTGACAACCAATGTATGTAACTTGCAAAAATATAGAACATAGTTTTTCCTGATTCTACATTGGTATGGAGGATATCTAAAAGTAACACCCTGGTTTGTGCTTCTTTATAAAAACTAGAAACGTGTCGTGCTAGCCTAAAACTAAACCCTCTCTCCTTTCTCTTAGTTATTTCCCCTCCAAAAGTGGTTTTGGATGACCTCACAGACACCCTTTTCCAGGTAAGGATCGTCTTATTTGTATTATACTACTACAGTTCTACATCAATAACTGTTCAAAACTCATCAGTGCTGAATTTAGAAATACTAACTTCAATTCTGTGACTAATAGTTTTTTTTCAAGGTCTTTAAAAATACTTTTAGTTGAAACATTTGTCATCAAATATTTTGAAAGCTTTCAACAATGTTCTTGAACATGTTATTTACCCTCAATCATTTCCTGTCACACAAATCATCCATGGTATGGTAGGTACTTGGTAGCTAATGCACAAACCATACCTTTTGCTTTGATTCAATTCTTCATGTTTGGCACTGCGCTGGAATATATATTAATACCTTTATAGAAATACTTGTAATCGGATTGATAAGAACAGTGCTGCTCCTATAATTCTTGATTTAAAAAATAAATGAAGACAGCAACAGTTGAGACTGCAGGCTGAAAGTTATATTTGGGGATGTGTGTCAGTAGCCTCCAACTGCATTGGAGCAGTTGAGACATCACACAGCATTCAAATTTGACTTCGGAAACATCTATTCAGAGTGGCAGTGTTCGCCGGCGTTGGGGGGCGGGGGTTCCCAGAGGTTTGAAAGAAAGAAGTAGCAGCAGCAGGATTTCCATTTATTTTCCCGGAAACTATCTAAAGCAATGTGGTTTTTCATTTGTTTTCTAGACATAATGTCTTCACGGAGAAAGATGGTCTGCTCCATTCTTCAAAGGCACTTAAGATGTATAATTAATAACAGAAATCAGCAATTTGAAATTGAAGCAGAAAAGCACCCCGATCCCTTTGAACTTTTCAATTTTCCAGTCCCAAAGGATGATCACAGTCACTTAATTACACAGGATTAAAAGAGGGTGGTTCCAGTTCAAAAAAAAAGATGCTATCCAGTTTATTTCCACAGACGTTTAATAAAAACTAACAATATAGATTTGTTATATCATATATAATATATATATATTATATTATATAATATAATATATATTATATATATATATAAGGTAGTATTACAACATACAAAAGATATATCAGATCGCCTATAATGAGTAAGATTGTTTAAAAGACGTCACGGTCTAGTCACTTAGTGATATAGGATTACCCACTTGCTTCGCCAGAATGCTCAGTCGACCGTCTCTATTAATCAGCCCATCAGTCAATCAATCAAACCTCCCAGATAGACTTTCCTGCAGCGATGTGCCTGCTGTCAGATACAGAGAGCTTGGTAGCCTGTCATTGTTTTAGCACAACCAATCTAGAGCAATATGCAAGGTGTATTGTTTTTATTGTTATTGTTGTCCAAACCAAATTGTAATAATTTTTTAAAAATATTTAAAGTCATTCTGCCTTGGTTGTACATTTATAGTACCGTCAACGCTGATATATAAGACTCTCCATCATACATCACACATACACACCTTCTACATCACAATGGCAAAGAACAGCAGCTTTGTCACAGAGAAAAAGGTTTTTTGCATTGGCTCCTATCAAGAATGGTACAGCACTGCTGCACTTCAGTTGAATGTATTCACTTATATTTAACCAATGTAACCAATTATATAGTGCTGAAAACTAAAATACATTTATAACAAACGTGAGATTGTAAGAAAAAAACAATTGTTCAGAATTAAGTCAGCACCGAGAGGTCAGAATAATTCACACAACGTTTTGCAAAGAAATAAAGCAAGCTTCAGCAACTTTTAATGTTCTTGGATGAAAGAGCGCACACGCACCAAGGCATGTCTGTCCTATATGTCCTCCTGATTTGACCAGAAAGGGTTTGATTTATAGACACTTGTTTGGTCATGTGCCGTGGTGAGGGAAACCGGGATCAATGAATCTATTAACAAATGAGAGAACTATGAAATGACTCTGTTGGTTACATTATATTCTATAATAGAACATTTAAACCTGTGTAACAAGTCAAAGTACAATAGTAGTAAGCATTAATTTAAAACATTTAATAATGTATACAGTACTGTCTCTCTAGATCAGACTTGCACATCTAAAAATCATGTAATGTCAAAAAAAGGGACCTTGCGAAGGGCCCTTACAGTACAATAGACAGGGCTTTTACAGCTTACTGTCAAAATGGCCTAACCGTGAATCAACTGAATATGTAAATTAAAGAATTGCAAAATAGAGGGACGTAACAAACATAATCTGCTCTAATTCTTGAGTTTGCTCAACAGTGGAAAGTTTTATTAATGTGTGGATATATTTAACAAACAAAAGCACTTCACTCTGGCAGGAATGAACACAGTCAGTATTGTTTCATTTACATTCCACAGCATTTGCCAATTCTACAGTCACTTAATATCATTTTTCTAGTATTCTCCAGCATCCTGTATCATCTCCGCTGCTTTGACTGGTTGGCGGCAAGCATTTGAGAATTTGTATTAATTTTTTCACCAGGCAAGGTAGCTTCCAAATGGAAAATCGGCATGAAATTCAGCAAAAATTCTATGCAAAAAAAGCTTTCTTCCTATAGTCATTTTTAAATCACTGTTTCCAATCGGTAATCCATATAGCAGTGATGCTTTAGGTTGACATTGTGTTTGTTGTTGCTTGTTGAAATGGCTTGAGCTTAAATAGGTTTAAAAGACAGTGTGAGCATGTTGTGCACAGAGTGCCTTTAAAAGTCTGCTGGGTAAAGACACTTGCTGTGTGTTACTATGACAGCATAGCCACTGTTCGTATAGCTGTTTCAGGTTGACTGATGTGTACTGTACGTATTCATTTGTAAATTGAATTTTCACTGGGGCAGGTTTGTTTTCTCCCTCTTCAAAGGACGACACAAGTTTTTTTTTTTTTTTTTTTGTTTTTTTTTTTTTTGTTTTTTAATTATGTAATTATCCCGTAGTAAATCAAAGAAAACTTCTTTTTAAGTCCCTCCATGGGTGAGCGCTGCTATCCATGTGGAAAAACTGATGAGTGCTTTCACACCCGCCTGAAACGACACAGCTCTAGGAGATGTAAAAGCTCTACCCACATGTTTGTTTAACCATTATTAATAAATGCACGTGTTTTCACTGGCTTGCACTCTTGAGAAAAATATATTTGAAATCAAAAGCGTATCATTAGTGAGCACTGCTGCGACCTTTTTGTAGCACTGTTTTTACAGGAGGTAAATATTTTTAAATGGAGGGAGCAGACTGGATTTCTAGTTTGGTTTGAATTGGGTGAACGAAAAGGAGTTGCAATGGGCACCAACAGGTTATTAAATAGCCCTTGCAGTTTTCAGAGCTGGAAATGCAGATTACGTGGCGTTCTGTTGACGTGCCATCTTCTGTTCTGTAATGTTTACATACATTTTTTATTTTTTTTTTCTGATTACAAATAAGAGTATCCTTACCGCATACAAATGCACTATACCGTAAAACCTGTTGCATGAATAGCTGTGTAGACTTGTTGTGATGAAGCATTTTAAGACCCAAATAGCAGTAGCCAAACCCAAGTGATTAAACAATAACCCTGCAGGGAAAGTTTATTGGTTTGTTTTCTCACTGGTTCTGAGACTGTTGGAGATGATAATGCTCTGAATTGCTGTATGCTGTGCACACATGTGTGTCCTTTCCATTACTTTGACAACAGTGGGTTTATCAGACATTGCACAGTACAAATATAAGCAGGTGCCTTCTTTATCAGTTTGTCTTAACTCGTACTGAATTAGTGGTCGGTAATGTTTTAGATCTACAAAATAGTCTTTTCTTATTTCGTCCACATGTGTGTTTGATTTTGCCCAGCAGGAGCTGGCACATGGGGTTAATACAGGGTTCTTTGATCCCTCCTGCCAGGAATAGAACTGGTTTATCTGATGGCTTCTTCATGTTTGTGGGCCAGCCGATCCTCAGACTTGATGTATGAGAGATGGCTCCAGGTTAGAGAGGGAGAGGGCGAGGGAGAGAAGGGAAGCGGGTCACAGGTGTTGGGGATGGACTTCACAGGTCAGCCTCCCCTTATCTGTCACATCCAGCTGCCCAACAGGCACTTCCAAATGTGACACTGTTTATCTTTCCCATTGCTCAATAGTCCTTTAGCCTGTTTTCATCAGTAGATTAAGGTTTGATTCGCTCCATTCTCTTTTTTTTTTTTTTTTGGTCTGGGTTCAATGCATATTAATTAAAAATAAACTGGAACTTTTCAGATTTTTTTTTTTGTTCAAGTACAGTGTTACTTTTTCATTTTATTTATTGTTGTTTTTTACCTATTTAATACCATAGTAATAAACAAATATTTGTTGTTTGATTTTGTTGGTTGTAAAATATTGTTCCCTATACACAAAGTGTAAAAACACTAACATCAGTCTAAATTATTTTATTATTATACCCCATTCACCTTACTTAAAAACTAAAATATTTGTCTAGTGCCCCAATATTAACATTTATCACCTGCCGCTTTTTCAATAAATTGTCAAAATGTAGTCAGTTTGCAACCTTTACTATCAATATAAAATCCTATACTTGACTCTCGTTTCCTGTTTTAACCTCTAGAGCAAAGGCTTAGTTTGCCGTCTAAGCAAGTGACAGGACTGTAAGCGTAGTGGTTAAAACAAAACCGAAATACATAACAAGCCATCCTTTACCCTCCTTAATTATCCAACTCCTACATTTGAACCAACTTGACCTCTGTTTGTTTTGATGTGGTCTTGGCTAGTGCGAGATGAAATAGAGTTGAAAGTTTAGTGTTTAAAGGGAAGATTGTCAGGACTAGACCACCAGAAAATAAACTTTCCATCCTTACACACACAGCTGCAGCGAAGCTATGTGTGTGTGAGAGCTCTGGAGCAAACAAGATGATAGTAATTAAATCCTTATTTAATTAATCACGTTACTTCAGCAAAAAGAGTACCAAAAATAAACTTTCAAGCACATGTGGCCACAGTACTGGTGGGCAAGTGCCTTATGAAAGTGTGTCTGGGCTTGAGTACATTTCCCAGACTTGCTTGGGCATCCTAGTTCATCTTGCGTTACCCGTACCCAAGCACATCTGATTTTCTGTACCTTTTGTTGGGACACTGAGGATGCCAAATAACCCTTAACCTTAAAGCTTGGGTTGACAAAGAAAGTTTAGTTTTGGCGCGTTTCCACCCAGGACTATGCTGAGACCACCAGCTTCAGTTTGCTAGCAACCTAAGCCAGATTTGATCCCAGGCCTAAAGTCTAGTGCTTTAGAGGGGAAAGGCGGGTATATTACCATAGATCAGGGTGTCACACTGAGTTCCTGGAGGGCTGCAATGTCTTCTGGCTTGCTTTCCATCCAAGCTCTCTCTTACTTAATTGGTCTAATTGTTTGATTAATTAGACACATTTAACACTTCTCTCCAAGCCTCTCAATGTTTCATAGGTGTACCTTGAATGAAGTGCTTTTTTTTTTTTAAACCATCAACTTTAAAAGACCTTGAAAAATATTAATTCTGTCCAATTGAACAAATAGTTAGACCATTATGTTAATTGAGAGCTTAAGTTGGAATGAAAACCAGAAGACCCTGCATCTGTCGAGGACTGGAGTTTGACACCCCTGACCTAGGTAGATTGAAGGAAACAGATAAGCATGACTTTTTTTTTTTTTTTTTTTTTTTTTTTTTTTTTTTTTTTTTTTTTTTTTTTTTGTAAACATCTGTTGCTTGTGGCATCTTCCCATATCCTGTTAGACCCAGGCACTCTTAACAGTATTGCATACACTGTGAGTTCTTCTCTTATACAACCCTTTTGAAAGTTCTGGGTAAACTGTTGCTAGATTCTTGTGAATCATTCACGAGAAATCCCTTGAACATATTAATGAAACACAAACCAAGGTTTTACTTGAGGTGCTGAATGAATAAGAAGTACTGAGTCATATGTGATGTTTTAGTTAAACCCAGAACGGCAAAAATTAAGAGGGAATTGGTGGTGCTGAAGTCCTTCCTCTTGAAGCAGAGTATTAACTGATGACACAACGGGAGACCCAAGAACAATGCTTCCCTTAATTTACATGGCTTAGGGTAGGAAGTGCATTGTTCTTAGCCGGTGTGCTTCTAAAGCTACACTGCTTGAAGTGGGCTCCACTTAACCACGCTACATGTTTGCAAAACAAGTGCTACATTAATCATTTCCTCATTGCTTTGGGGCATTTTCATTTGTTAAGATCTATTATATCTGTTCTAATGGCAGAACAACAAGATATTTAAAGGAAACTTTAATGAAGTTTTTTTTTTTCTTTGAGTAAATCTAGTACTTCAAGCTACAAAGGGACGCTCAACCCATTAATTCAGTGGGATGCGTGTCTTTGTACTTTGTAATATCCCTCTTCCTTTCTGTGGAAAAAGTCCACATCAAGAGTTATAGGATGTTCTTCATTATGAAATTAATAGCTTGGAAAAAACCCTACCATTAACATGGAGAGAATGGATGTGACCTTTCTTGAGGTTTAAAATATACTCACTATGGAGAAGGTAGTATTTCATCTACAATTGTAAAGTTGACTGTTGTTAACTAACATTACTTAAATAGGTCTATTCAGTTGATCTCCACAAAGGAAGATCTATCTGTCTATGTACACACACACACACACACACAGTAGACAAAAGCGATCTCTTTAGTTGACGGGGGTATTCCTTACACAGCCTTGTCATGTTAACATTGGTAATGCAATGATATAGGATAGCTCAGTCCTACATTGTGCTGTACTTCATGGAGTAGCTCCTCCAGTATTACAATTGATATCAGCATGCTTTCCTTTGACATCGATATAATTGCCAGCTGTGTGATTGGTACACTGGGATATGGATTTCACCAGCGTCCCAAGCTGTAGCCTTTTCTATTATTGATAGTTGCCATAGCTACAATATGCACTTGCTGCTCACTCAATTAAGAAGGTCGTGGGAAGAAGCAAAACTTCACTGGGAGAGACACCTCAGATGCATAACAAAATCCCTGTCATTTTTAAGTACAATAAGTTCATACAATGAATACAAATACTGTTGTTTTCTAGTTAATGTTTGTTAATTTAATTATTCGAGCATGCCACATCTTCAAATGTTTGGACATTTAAAAAAAAAAAAAAGTTTTCCTAAAAGCTTTGTTTAGTTTTTGCTTTATTTTATCCCAGCATTTGCTGTGGCTGGCTTGGTCCTTTTTCTTTTGATGCCTGCGTTTTCCTATTAAAATTTTTAGCATCAAACCAACAACAGGCTCACAGAATCTTAATCACTTTGTGTCATGTAATGGAAAGAATGTTTCCCATCCTTGCAGCTCTTTGATGCCACCCCCCCCCCCCCTCCACTCCCATTCGGCACTTCAAATGGGATTGTTTGTTTGGTTGGAATGCTGTTTATACCATTTAAATACATCATGCCCTCTATAGAGGGGAAAAAAAAAAAAAAAATCAAAAGTATGTGTGCAGTCCGACAATAAAAGCTGGACCCAACTGCGTATAATTTTCTCCCTGAATGAAAACGTCTCGCTGGGGCTGTCTGTTTGTGTATTACAGAAAGAGGGGAGGGGAGAGGGGTGGTGGGTTGTGTGAATCTTTTGAAGTGCATGAGCCCTGCTGTTAATTTTCACTGTACAGGGGTGACGGTTCTTCTTTAAGTTTCCTTTCCTGTCGGAGTCGGAGGTTCTGCCATGAATTTTCCCTGACCCCTCTGGGCCATCTTTTACCCCCAGAGTCTTTGATGTCTCTGCCCAGACATTGATTGACAGAAGAGGTTCCAACGGGGCACTGAAGGGGAGGGTGAAGGGGGGTAGTGAGGGGGGGGGGGCCTGTAGGACTTTGAACTAAACAGATCTGTTAAGGCTGAGATGCTGTGCTCTTGATTATCTCTTTGAGAAAGATTTAACTCTTCTCTTAGATAATTGTCCAGCATCTTGGTGGGGGTGAATTCAAAAAACAAAACGTGCAACCAAATCTAATTCGTTATTTGCAACTTTCTTTAAAGAGGAACATTGCTGCTCACGTGGTCCCCTTTTGTTTTTGTTTTCAAACTTTCCACAGTGGACGTGCTCTTAATAAAAAATAAAAAAAAAACTGGGGGAAACACTTTGAAAATATGGCCCATTGTACAACTGAAAAAGCAAGCCCATTCACATTTAGCTTAACCCATTTTTTTCAGTGTCTTGTTGGGATATTGTAGAAACTTTTGGGAAGCTCTGCTATAAGATACAAAAAATTTGGTAGCGAGATCCAGGGATGTGTTCGGATGATATCATCAAGAGTATTCATTTTTTTTAATGAATACTCTTTTTTTATTCATGGATTCTTAAACATGCAACCTTATGCAAGGTTTCTTTTTTTCTAAAGAAAGCTTCATCTGTAGATTGTGTTTACTGTTTTTATTTTAAGTGTGTAAATTTAAGCTTGGCACGAAATGGATAAATATACTTGGCAAGCCGTTCTGGTTTTGTCTAAATGGGGTGGAAATCATTACCTGTGTTTCAGGTGTTATTTTGCAGACATGTTTACCATGTTGTGCATTCTCATGTTTTTCTCCTTTGCATGCATGGACCTCCTTTTTTATTTTTTTTTAAACAAGAGATTAAGCATGATTTGCCAAAAACAGATTCAATCAAATGATTTAACTCTACCAGTGTATATCTTAACTATAGAAAATACAGTGCTCCATCATTGTAGTGTGTTCCTTTATAGTGTCAAGCTGGTTATAATGTAGTGTGGTCATGCTATAATTGCGATTTATGAGGTCTACCTCAAGGTTATCCTTTGAAAGGAAAAAAAAAAAAAAAAAACAAAAAAAACATCAGCTTGGTTCCAGATAAAGAACAGTGTAAAATATTGTATTAATAGAGAAAAAAAAAAAAACTTTTCATAATGGTTGGCAACTATAAAGTGAAATGTGACCCAAAATGCAAGTATCCCAAATCATAGAGACCTATCCTTTTAAAGTTATATTGTTACTAAACTGTCATAGCTGATCATTCTCTTTCTTGGGGAAACATTATGCAGTTGCAATTTTGGCAAATTTGCATTTGTTCTCTGTATAGCCTAAAATATGTTATATACAGTATGCTGAAATATACTTATGTTAAAAACAATTCACTTTTCACAGATCCAAAACCTTAAGCATTCTGTCTGTGTGCATTGTGCTGGAATGCACACTATGTAAAAGGGGGTGGCAAAGTTCCTGAGAATAAGATTATGCACCATCAAAATATCTGCTTTGACCTTAATGTAACGTTTCTGCTGTTTTACATATAGAAAAGGAAAGAGATTTTTTTTTTCTTAACCAGACGTTTAAAAAATGAATCAAAGGCCCGACTTGTTTTCACCAGATCCTTTTTTTCAAATCCATGCACTTGTTTATATGCTGAATTTAGTCCATACTGTGGATAATGTGCAAATTAATTCCAAAAGAGCTTATTGAAGAGCTCGAGGAATGCTGCAAAATAAGTCATCTTTATGGGTTTGCACAGGCTGTGTTTCAGTGGCTATATGTGAAAGCATTGTTTTAAACTGCATAATAAGTTAAAATTACCGGATTCTGCCGAGTCAAGTTGTCGTTAAGGCAAAAGTGGGAGGGGGGCGTTGACTCGGACAAAATTCCAGGTCTAGGCTGGTAAAGTTTATTTGTTCTATTGAGAGTAGCCGACTGGGTTCATGAAGCATATAAGCAATGTCCAAACAAGGTTTTAATATTATTTATTTCCTTGGCACGTTTATTGATTTTTGATTACAACATTAAAATAAGGAGCTCAAAGTAGCCCGTGGTAATGATCTGTCTCCCTAGTTCCATGACACAACCTAACTCAAAACAGTTCAGCAGCCACCTCACAGTGCGTACGGTCTTCCAGTTAAAGCTACAGTAGCATTAACTACGCAGTATAAAACAGTAACATTATAATCACATAATCTGAACTGTGCAAACACTGTAACCTGGCCAAAACAATAGAAAATACATTCCAACATTACACAGGCATTATTGCAGAGGGAGTATTTGTTACATTAGATAGGTAGATTACGTTAATAATTAGGCATGCTTAAAATTCAAAGGTAGAGCATAGCACACAGTCACGCTAAAGAATCAAGAAGTGCAGTTAACATTTATTGACTGGTGAAATACAATTCAGAGTTGCTGACAGTATAACAAGTGATTTTTAATCGGGGGGGGGGGGGGGGGACGGACAACGGACAACGGACAACTTGCTGTCTGTATGACTCAGTTAAAGGCTTTTATGACGATGAACCATTACCCTGTCCTCTGATACACTGCCCCTAGTGTATGTAAGAAATACCACGTAAAACTACAGACCTAGAGTACTGTAGAAATAAGACAAGTTTTTGAGAGCTCTATTGAGGCCACAGTGGTGGTTAGACTACTGAAGTCCCCAGGATGTTATAAATGATATTAAAAGGTATTGCAAACGTAGTTAAGAGCAGATACCTACCAAGCTTTTCATCGGGATTCTCAGGCACGCCGCTGGCTCACTACATTTCTGATATCAGAGCTAGTGCAAAGCGGCAGAGGTCAGTGGTTTCTGGTTGGCGAATCAAGGTGCAAAACCATTGCACTCCCTCCCTTGCTAGAGTTCACAGTCCGGCGAACGCATTGGAGGCCAGGAAGTATCCACGGAGAAATGTCGTTACATGGCAGCAGCTCAGAGAGTAAACAAAAAAACAAAAATGTTTGGAGCCCTCCCAGAAATCTGAATTGCTGCTAAAGCTAGCTTAAAAGAAGCAGTATTGTTTGTCAGCTGATCTAATTCCATTGCTCCCAATAGTCACTTACAGTAAACAATGGCCTGGCTGGTATTGGAGTCTAGGCTATAAGGTTTCACAATGTTAATGGTATGAACTAGACCAGTTTTATTAGTGCTTTACAGGTATCATCTACATCTGACAGTTAGGGCAAGTGATTACTCACTGTAGAGACTATTCATATCTGTTTAATGTGGCGCACTAATTGCGTTTCTTGGTCTTGAAATGGAATATTTGTTATATTAATCCCTAATTTTTCTAGATGCTTTGAGCTTAGAGCTGTTGTTTTCTGATGGTGACAGTGAGTGGAATATTTAAGATTTTATTGCGTTTGAACAGTCCCCAGGTCTATTGCAATGGGTGGACAAAGCGTTCTCCGGAGCGTGGTGGGGGACCAGTCTGCTTCGCACACTGTTAGCGGAACTGCTGCCACTGCTCTGAGATCAAAGACCTTGTGTAGAAATGTGCTCAGCGCTCAGATCCACTTGTTTGTCTGACTTTCTGCCTAGGCAGCATGGTCTGCTATCAGAAGTACTCTGCAACGAGTATGCAGAAAGTTTGGCAACTTATTTTACATGTGCTGCTTTAAATGTTCGACCGACATTCACAAGAAATATAAAGTATAAAATATATAACATGTATAAAATTACCTTAAAACCTTACCTACATACAAACCACGATCAGTTTAGGGTTAAATAAAATATTTGATTTGTATCTTTTCTGCAAATTCATAATAAAGCATGGTCTCAATAATCTCTAGGTTTGCCTTTTCTCATATATTCCTTCATCCCCCCTTCTGATCTCTGTACTGTTAAAGGGCACAAAGCCCTGCCAAGAGGTTCTAGTTACCAGCTTGGAGAGTGTTATCAGGTAACCCTCTTCGCTAAACATACACACACTCAAGAAAGAGAGAATGTTTTTGAACTTTTATTAAATCCTTTCGCTTGACTCGCATAACACGGCACAATTTATTTTTTGCCCAAAAGACCTGAGATGGAGAAGCAGCAGCAGCAGAACATCTCGCTTGCTGTTTTCAGAGGGAATACGGGTTCTTTTGGTTGGGTTTTCCCACCCACTTTGCAGTGTATATGTGTTACATACCATCTCCTGCTGGATTTGTTTGTTGACTAAGTTGATTTTCAAGTCTGCGTATTTGTTGTAATGCAACATATCTATCATCATCTCTCTCATATATATATATATTTGTAAAGTTTCTAAATACCAATTATCTAGATGTTACCATACCCAGGCTTGTTATGTACACTTGTTTCTGGGCTAAAGTGCCAATTAAAAAGAACATTATTATTAATAATAATAATAATAATAATAATGCCACCATAGCCCCAAAATAATACCTTTTTAGGTGGTTTGTGGATGGCTGGCAGTGCACCTGAAGCTAACTGTAAATTTGCAAGTTAATAACATATAGTATTCAAGGTCACTGCGAAAGTTTATTTTTAGTGCTTCAAGAAAGTGCAGTTTTTATCAATGCCTTGTTGTACAGATTTCTCGATGATCCAATAGTACTTTGTTTTAGCACTACATATCTTACAAAGTTATGGATGAACAAGTAAGATGATACTGGGTCATTTCTTTAAAGTATTTGGGTGAATTGAGAACATGTTTTGTTTCTTACTGGGAGATACCTAGGTTGGTTTTGTAGTACTGTGCTTTTAAAGGGAGTTCTATATTAGTTCACAATTCTCTGAAGTTGCTTTGTGTGTAAAGATGATGTTTTGGAACCAAGTCTTTGGCATTTGAAGGGTACATCAGGGTCATACTGGTGTCACAAAAATGTCAAACCTTACGTTTTGAGATACTCTGGTCTAATCGGTTAATGGAAAACATGGCAGATCTAAATATAGAAGCTGCTTGGGTCATTAAAAAATGCCATGGACAGGAGACTCTAGAATGTTATCAGAATATCTTGTTCTTGCTGGTACCTAAGGCTATGACAGTACATCATGCAATGCATATAAATGAGGTGTTTTGCTGGGTTCCCCTCAAATGGGATATTGTGGATGTTTTTATATTGATGTGTTTTTACAATGAAAAAATGACGAAAGTTGCAAGTTTATGTCCCGAAAATGCTGCAGTTGATGCATCCTTTTACTTTTCTCCTTGGAGTGTAGCTTTATGAAATACAAAATAAACCCAATATTTAGACATCTGCTCTGATTCGTCCTTCCAAGCATATTAAAAGCACAAGTTCCATAAGAAGCATTTTAGGGTGGCTTAACCATTAATTAATGTCACAAGACGGAGGGATAGAAGTGGGAAACAGAAGCTTAGTGGTTTAATACCATAGTCAACATGGATTATCTGCTTTAAAGCACATCTTTTCTCTTTGTTGTAAACCCAGACTACATTTGATTTAAGGAATACCAAGTTGGGAAAAGTAGCGCCTGCAGATTGCAGAATGAGCCCAGGCCAGACCAGCAATCCATCTCTTTAAATGGGCTTGCTGTCTTAGGTGCCAAATGCTGATCAGTATGATATTACTCCAGTATAACGAGCTGTAATCCCTTAGAGAAACCATCAAGCCCACAAGACATGTTGCCAAGTGAAACCAAAGTCAGAAGCACTTTTTAATCTTAATGGTAATGTAACATATGGTCTTTGATGTGGGAGCACTGCGTTAGCAGACTGCTACGTTCCTCGCATGTACAAAGATAGGGATTTGGAAAACTTGGGAGTCTTATTCATTTATGTCATAACAACTGTCTATTTTAATTATCACAGCTTCCTTTTACAGTACAATCAGAAGTAATTAAGATGACCTTTTTTTTTTTTTTTTTTTTTTTTACTAGAACATGACACTTTGTGCAGTGTTCTTGTTTCTGCGCACACTTATGTACTGATCCTGTTAGCTTGTCTGTCTTTGCATGGCACACTCCAGGTAAACTTATCAGTGCCTTGGCCTCCTATAGACCTTGCATTTTTAGTGCAATATGATAAAACTGTTCATTTTTATATCCATGTCTTATTGCAAGATTTGAGACCCTCCACGTTTGTGTGCACAGTTCTGAAACTACGCTGCAGAAAATAGCAGGGTCTGTTGGCCTTTGACAAATACTGAACGGTTTTTAATAGGAAAATCCAGATACTTTCTAAAAGGTGTTTGTAATCCATATAACTTCTAGTAGAGTTTGTAAAAGTGATAGTGGTTGCCATCTGTGATCTATTAACGCCTGTTTGTTTCTTTAGGCTAACCTATTTCCAGCAGCTCTGGTTTACTTCGGCTCTGATTTCAAGACAGGTTTGTAAATCAAACTCTTTCAAACAGACGTACATAAACCTAAATACTGTAATGATGTTTTTTTTGTTTTTTTCCATGTTTTAAAATGTACAGCTATGGCCAAAAGATTAGAACATATATCCTGGTTTCTTTTATGTATTTTCTACTTATTACTTATCCTACAATGATATATTCTGTGTGTTTCTCTGTTGTGTTTCTGCCTATATTAATTGCTGTGATCTATTCCATAAAACGATTTTCCAGGCAGAAACAGTATAAAAGTAGACTTAAATACAATAAAAGAAGAAGAAATAATAATAATAATAATAATAATAATAATAATAATAATAATAATAATAATAATAACATGTATCCCTGATATTATGGTTTCTGCACAATAAACAAAGTGGCAAAACACATTTTCATAAAGTAATATCATTACTGTGGTTTACTTATGACTGATGCTGACTCGCTTACCAAAATCTGTAGCGGCACTTCTTCATCCTGTTTTTTTTTATGTTAATCCCTACTGTCCCACACATCACTCGCCATTTTAGAAACTTTCATGCAAATTCTGGCAATGTGGTAATTTGGTGCAAGACGAAACGTGTTATGATAATAATTTCTAATATTTATCAGCTGTGTAATTTTTCACGCTTTTTGCCTTCAAATTCATGTGCAGCAATGTTTGTTTAGAGTAGTTCTTTGCCGCACTAAAGAAAATAATCATTACTTCATAATAATCAACTGCTGTTTTCACATTGCACTGCTAAGATCTTCTGTCGTTGGGCGGAGATGTGTGCCAAAGTGAAATCCTGGTCAGAATGCAAGCTCGGCCAATCAACATGCAATGATTATACTGACGTTAATGGTGGCCAATAGCAGCTAACAGAAACAGTATGAGGAAATAGAATGCAAGCAGCACAAACTGTGCTGTATGAAAGCGCACTTGAGAAAGGTTGAGCTAGTGGACTGTGTGAGTAGATGGAATGCATCTGCGTTGGATGAAAAGCAGATCAAATAAGTCTCGGTACTCAGTAAGTAAAAATAAGTCCCAGTCAGAATTTCACCCCTGCTCAAGTGAAAATAAAACAGCTGTTTAGCCGAGTTCTCTACTTAACCGTTTTCTGACCCTGTTCCATTCTACAGATTGCTATTTACAGAAGCAGTTCTTGAACTCCACTGTCTCTTCCTCACAAGCAGATGGTGCCATTGCAGGGTAGGTGTCCCTCACCAGGCTGAGTTCAGCCAGGCATGGGCTGGGAGCACCGCAGGTAGCTAGCATGGGTTTTTTTTTTTTTTGCAGTGGTCAGGCCAGGCCATTGGTAATATAGGAGGCTGTGTGGTCCAGTGGTTAAAGAAAAGGGCTTGTAACCAGGAGGTCCCCAGTTCAAATCCCAGCTCACTCACTGAATGACCCTGAGCAAGTCACTTAACTTCCTTTTGCTCAGTCTTTCGGGAGAGACGTCGTTGTTAGTGACTGTGCAGCTGATGCATAATTCACACACCCTAGTCTCCTGTAAGTCGCCTTGCTAAATAAACATAGTAATAATGTATCCAAAACTTCACACACTCAGTAAGAAGTTCTGAAGAAGATCAATGTTTAGGTCAATGTTGCCATTGGAGCACTAGCCAAAATCTGTTTGACAGCATAGCCCTCAAATGTAATTTCTACCAACGTGTACAACATATTTGCATCATGAGTCTGATAAACTCTCTTGCTTCTTCCAACTTCAGTTTCTTACAGGACATAGTTTAAGGAATTAAATGTCACACAAAACTTTGACCAACAACGGGGTCAAAAAGAAAACAGTTTCCAAGTTGAGGAGGTTGCTCTCACTGTTAAGACACTTGGAGGCTGCAGCCAGTGTCCTCCACTGGGGTGTTTTTAAAGGAAGTGTCCCTAGCAGGGGGCAGATCAGGTGCCTCTGTGTGCATTTGGGTCAGTGCTGCAGGAGAGCAAGCACGGCGACTGAAGCAGCACCAGGAGGCGTGACAGCGGCTTTTGTCTGTTTGATTTTAAACCCTGCAGCTTTGACTCTCTCATCAGTCTTAATTGCTTGGCAGGGGTTTCCCCCCCAAATCCCTTTTTTGTACTTCCTGGAGGGGATTTGATTAATACCATGCTTGTTTCTTTATGGTTTTTGTTTTTAATCCCCCCCCCCCCCCCCCCCCCCCCCCCCCCAACAACAGTACGTAGTTAGTTCTTCCCCTTTACAAAATTGTTTGGAGTTGATCACTAGAGATCTCTATATTTCCCAAGGGTTGTAGGATAGCTCTGGTCTCAGACCGGTCCTTTTAGATGGGTTGATTTTTCTAATAAATTTGGCAATTTAACTGAACAGTCGTTGTGTTGAGCCTCATTCAATGAGCTCTTTGCTATTTGTTCACCTTCATTGATAAATCATTTCCCAACACCTATCTAGCTGCATATTCCTTGTTGCATCTGTGAAATCTGGTCTTCTTCTGAGCGAGCAGCTTTGAGGTGTGTGGCTGTTCATCACCACATTTTAGTTAGCTTGCTACTATCACCGCACAGAGCCAGTGAGACTCCATGGCCTCCATTCAGGGCACATCCCAATTTTTTCTTACACTGTTCCACGCTTCATAAACATAAAAAAAAATAAATACACAACATATAATTATTTTCATTTTAGTGACTTTAAGATCATGAAAATAGAGCTGGGTGTCTGGGAAAGGCTCTTTTCAGCATTGACGTCATCATAGGCTATTGCTTTTATTTTTAGACACCGGCCCAAACTCATTTAATGGCCCCTTTGTATTTGAGTGCACTCGGTTATGTAAGCAGATTTTATTTATTAGTCTCCATTTTGGGACAGGAGGGAAGGGGCCAGGGGCAGACACCAGAAATAGGCCTTTGCCTAATTGTTCTCTTTTTTTTTCGCTCTGTATCCCCTTCAGCTGCATGCCCAGGTCTCCAACCCCATCATCCAGTTCAGTGGCTTCAGAAGCAACTTTTCCGACCCCTGCAGAGAAGGACACGCGGGCCAATCACCAGAGTACAGCAGCAGACAAGCCCCAGTCCTACTCAAACAGCCAAGGGCCAAAACCAGTTAACGCTGATCCAGGCAAATTCCCAAAGTGGCTCAAACTGCCAGGTATGTCCTGATTATAATTAGTTATACTAGAAAAAAAAAAAAAAATTGTTTTAGCAGTACTAAATATACTGTACTTTTATCATAACAGTATTTGTCTCTTTGGCCTATTTTGTACTTCTTAATGTATGCCAATGTAATTACTTTAATATTATCTCTCTTTATAAGCCAGCTTTGCCCTGGCAAGTGTTAGTTTTGATGGAAGTAACTCAAAGTACCAGCTCTTAACTGAAAGACTGTCTATACTTGACGTGGTACAGTAGTAAATATAACAGCACCTCTAATTTATAATTAGCATATAGGATATTTTGCAGAACAGTAATATATCACAGCATACATTTGTCCTAAAGAAATAAATTCACATCCTTTTCAGGGCAAAATGCTTTTTATGAGCTGCTATTGTCTGTGTTGCCGTTTTTAAGCACTTTTGTCTCGCTTGATACAACAATGGCAGCTTCCTCACAACGCGCTCTACTGCACCGCATTCTCATCTCATACCGTGGCATCATGGCGAGACCACAGGGCTTCCTGTCGCTTTCCACTAATTTGTAACAGCGCATCTCCAAATTCTGCGGTTGTGAGCTTCCAGAAATCAACTTTAAAAGACATAAATGAGTCAAGAGATAAGGATGCTTCGACATCGAATTACTTTTTCAAAGATGGTCTCCTCCTTTTAAGCCACATCAAAGTAAATTCTCCTTTACAATACCATTGTCTTTTTTTTATTTTTGTATGATTCAATACAATAATTGAATGTCAGTTTTACCTTTTAACTGCAGTACTGGTAAACCATGTGCAGGTACAGTAAGTCTTTCTGGTTCTTATTAGGGATGTTGATACAGCCAACAACAGTGAGTAAAAGATTCAGTTTGGGTTTTAAGTTTTGTGGTTAAGCTGGATTTCAAAAAGGATCTCACCTGCACAAATTACACTGTGTAACAATTTTTGTCTTTTTTTTTTTCTGGGTAGTAAGTGTTATTTCCCAATTGCTTATGCCTCAAAAGTATAGAAAATGGCTATTATTCCCCACAAACTTCGCTTTTGTGACCAGGACAGTGATATTTCAAAATATCACTATTTCCAATGGGAAAATGTGTGTCTTTTCGTTCACATAGTCAGAAAAAAACAACATATGAATCCAAATTAACATGTATTTATACTAAAGAAATACAAAAATGACTACAAAAGATTTAGAAGTGAGTAGTTTTTCGAGATTTACGATTATACTGTATTTACTTTATGTGAATGAAGACACACATTTGCCCGTTTTCCCATTGGAAATAGTGATATTTTGAAATATCACTGTCCTGGTCACAAAAGCAAAGTTTGTGGGGAATAATAGCCATTTTCTATACTTTTGAGGCATAAGCAATTAGGAAATAACACTTACTACCCAGGAACAAAAATTGTTACATAGTGTTATCGTCAGTTTTTTTGATATTTTAGAACCACTTAAAAAAAAAAAAAAAAAAAGTACCAATATTTTTTTTTTTAAAGCAGCAGTTTAGTTGTTAAGGCAATACATTGTCTCTTAAACTACAGATAAATCTTTATCTTAATTCAAAGTGATATGAATCATGTCAGTTGACTGACAGTTGTTCTTATGGTCAACTTAATTGGCAGAATTCTAAAACTTGGCCATTACCACTAAAGTTTTCCACATTATGGCTTACAAGTGTTTATCTGTTTTCTGCATTTCACTAAATGTATTGAAAGGGGTGTGCAAAATGTAACTTTCAGAAGTCAGGGCATTGTTAGTATAAAATATTTATTTTTCCTTTTTGTTTTATAAATATTTCCATTGCTATTAAATATTCAGTTTACCACATTGTAACGATTTGGAAACCGCATTACCGTGAAAGATGATGTGTTTCCTGAATCAGCTTGTTGGCTAATTGTGCTCAGCACTTGGCATATGTTCCTGTTTTTGTTAATCAGCGAATTGCATTGAAAATATCGCACTCAATCTTACAAAGTGGTTATGCTATTTTCAATCCTTTTTCATTTGAATTTGCAAATCTAATCTTCTGCTATTATAGCTAACTGTAGGTTACTGTTCATTTATAGATATTTTAATTACATCAAGTTACTTTTAGTCATCCAGTATTTCTTGCTGTCAAGCCTTGAAAGTAAACCAATAATGACATTTTCACTAATACAACAGGTATAGAATAACCTGTTATTGCAGAAGCAGTTGTTGCTGCTGTCTGAATACTTTCTAAATACAGTTTGAGATTAAACTGTGCTGTCCAGTTGCTCAATCTTCTATACAAGTAGGTAGGTAATGTAAAGTTTTGTGTTTTGTGTTTTCAGGAAAAAGATGAAAATCAAGGAAGATGATTGTAGAATTGCAGAAGCTGAGAGATGAAGTCAGATGTGTGATGCTAGGGAAATTAAGCACTTTTAGACTACATTATGAATGACAAATGTTTACACTTCAATGAAAGACATTTGTGCAAACCTGCATTGACCAAGAGTTTTACAATAAAATGTATAGTAAATTGCAACAGAGGTGAACGCTGGTCATTTTTTAAACAAGTGTAAGTTATATTGTTGGTAAGCAAACAGGCAAGTGATTTACTGTTAAAATGTTTAATCTGTACACACTGCTTGTCTACTACTTTAGCAGTGGGATGTCTAGGAAGAGATATGCCCTACCAATAAAAACGACCTCATTTTATACCAATAATATTTATAAAGGGACTGCTGACTTGTACACTGCAAGTGATAACTTTTAAGATGAATTTACTTTGGATCTGTTCTTGGTATTCTTAATTATAACCTGTTTATTGCCTTGCCTTTGCTCTATAAAATCAGAGAAAAAAAGGTGAAAGAGGGATGAATATAGTCTGTGCCCTTTTAAACTCTTTCCCTGCTGTTAATCGGTAATTCTATATACAGCAGGACTTTTCTTTCAGAATCTGGATCACAGTGCTCCTCAAAGCCACAGTCACTGGAACAGGCCCCTCTTCTCCGTCTGGAAATCTTCTTTGCATTTGTCTGAGGCGTGTCTGAGAGGGCTTGGCATTGGTGGCCAAATGCGAAAGCATGGAATCCCAGAGCTGAGATCAGTAATGTCCGCCTTGAATGCTGGATCAGGAAACTCGTACCATTAGCAATACTTACTCATTTTACCCAAACTGCTTTCATATGTTTAATAGTATCAGTGGTAATTTGTTCCACTAAAATACACAAGGAGTGAAATCAACTGAATGCAGTATCTATCTAATGAGATTAAATTAAATGACATTCTCTCTTAACCACTGCAACCCTAAGGATAAAAGCATATATTATATTATATATATATATATTATATATATATATATATATATATATATATATATATATATATATATATATATATTCATATATATAGTATATATATATATTATATATTATATAACCTAGGTCTATCCATTATGTCCAATTGATACGTAATTTTCCAAAAATCACGTTAGATACTCTTTGGGTCTAGAATCTTTATTTGAAAACAGGCATTTTCATTAAAAAAAAAAAAAAAAAAAAACTATGGTTAACAACTCTCCAGTAAAAAAAAAATATAATAATGTAAAACTTTTGTGTCCTTTCTCACCCTTGCCACAAGTTATCTTCTCTAGAATAATATATAGCATTTACTGCTTATTATATATCGTAAATGATTCCTGCTTTTTCCGCAGAAAGACATTGTTATTAATAGGTTAGCGGAACTCTCAACTTGACATACACCAAAGCACGTACCAGACTATCATACTAAAAAAAACCTACCAGATATATTGTACCTTTCAACAATGGATCAGTGGTGAATATACTGCAGTAACTTTATTCAGGTGTGTGGGGTGTTACAAAGGAACCCATGGCTTGATCCTTTTTTTTCTTCTTTTGGCAACAGACCCTATTGGAAATTCCACTACTTAAGACACTAAACAAGATGAAAAAGGTTTACCTTTCTTCATTCCAGCAGCCTATCAATATAAGTATTCTGAATGGGCACCACTCTCTGTGCTCAACACATTTTTGAAATGCTTGTGATGCAAGGCTGGATGTTAGCAGCTGCTGATGATGGAAGTGAAATGCATGCCCCAGACTAAAAACAAAAACATGTCATAGCACAGCAGACTCGCTAACCCAAACCCTGCTGGTTCGAACTGACCTCCAATCTGAGCCACGCTTTCACAATGAAATCAATGCTGACCGCAGCAGCAGAATTCTAACAGCAATAATTCAATATGTGCAGCTGTCTCTGTATTTGTATTCAAATACAAAAATTTATAATTGATTATTGATCAAAAACATTCAGACAGGTGGTTTTTAATACAGTACAATTTACAAACTGGACAAATCACAGAAGGTTTAAACTGGATTCTGTTCTAGCAGAATTGGGAGAAAAATGATTCATCTACTTTTGCCACTACTTGCCTTCATTTTTAAGGTATTTTACCGATGTACCCTACCTAAAGGAATGCAGCATCTCCAAACCACATCCATTAGCTAAGTATGTAAAACAAGGAGGCATCATATGAGGCACCTGTCTACGCAAGCCTGTACATCATTTAAGTATTATACAGAATGTCATATTGACTGCCAGACTTGGTAAACGAGTATCTGGAAGACGATGAATTAATAAAATGAATAAATGGTGTTTGTTGTCTTGCCAGCTCATCTGGGGCAATCGTATACATACAGCTCCAGTACCTGCTGCTTAATATTCAGCAGCCATAGCTTAATACATAATGGTCTGTCTTAATGAACAGCATCAAATCCAAATATTGTCACCTTTTAACTGTGTCAGCCCCCTGCTGTTTCCACCCAGAGGATATCAACAGAGCCCTTTACTAACATTTCTAGGTCTACAGGTTTGAAAGTGGTATTTAAAAGGGGTCTATTTTAATGATCTGAAGGGACCATGTGTCCTATAGTGGGCGTGGACTGGTTGCCAAGCCAGCTTGCCGGCTGATGCATCTAAGCCTGGGCAATAGAGTCAGGGTGTCCACACTATGTATACTGAGTGGGGCGAGAGGTCCACTCTCCAAGGTGTTTACAGATAAAATGTTGCTCTCAATGGCAGTTTTGGAAGGAACCGTGAAACACCTTTTTTTAACTTGTCTGTCAAATAAAAATGGTTCCAATAAGTGATGCAACCAGTACTGAACGTGCCAAAATGAAATCTTCCCCAAATCATTTAAAAAAATGCAATGATGTAAATTCTTCACCGTAATGTTATGAAAAGTCTTATTACACATAATAATTCTGTTTCAGTGTTCAATGACTTCTCATACTGTCATTTTGATTACTGCCATATAGATTCCCTGTAATGTTTGCAATAGCGGCACATCAAAAGGAAATACTACATAAAAGAAATTACTTGCTGTGCTGCTGGTGGAACGTCTGTAATTGAGTCAAAATAACCTGTTTTTCCAATTCTATAAATTTAATGTCCATTTTTTATTGGTTGCAATTAAAAAGGTGTTTTTGACAGTCCCATTAAGCAGTTTTTTTTTTTCTTAAGTTTAACGTCTACTCGTGTGGTCCAAGCCCTGATGGCTGACACCCCCCTCCTCCCTCCATCTCTAAACCAAACAGTACTCGGGAGCAGCTGAGTGAACTTCAAAGTGGCCAGAGGGGGTACCCTTGCGTTCCTGGCACTTGTCATTGTCTCACAGGCTAGCTACTCCCTTTTAACTGTAATTATTTCCAACTGCTCCCAAAACGCTTTGAAGGGAAAGAAGAGAGACAGAGAATGGAGAGGGTGAGCATGCTGCAAGCACCTGCAGCAAACTGGAAAGCACACAGGTGGGGGTGGGGCACACTGCTGGAGCTGAAGGTTCTACACTCGTGGACAGGACTGGACTGTCCTTGAAAAAAGAAAGAAAAATCAGCTCATTTAACGCCCACGAAGGACAGCTGCTCTAGCTCAAAACGTTTTGTGTGTTGTTCATTTATTTTGTAAGCTGCAGTAGTAACAGTATACTGTGTGTGTGTGTGTGTGTGTGTGTGTGATTATATATATATATATATATATATATATATAAAGCAGCATTCTCGAATGCTATGTAGCAGTCTTTCCCCACCTGCCACATCAAAAGGTCTCATGACCTCAACTGTCATTTGAATTTAACGCTAGGATTCTAAAATTCCACATGTTTTCTGTCAGCTATTGAACAACTCAGGATAACCGCTTCTCCGTTCTCACTTTAAAAACAGGGCTTATTATGAATAACAACAGATGGCTTCTCTTGCCATAGTAATAGCACTGCTGTGCGGTTTAGGAGGGTGTGTCTAAAACCCTTTGCTTTCCATTATTATCTGCTAATGTTCTCCAATCCATCCATTACCCTGTCTTTATCATGTGTTCCTGTCAGATCATCTTCCTGAGCCCTGAGAGTGCCTGAGTGTTACCTTTTTAAATTCTACATGCTGTTCCCTTTTAATGAACCTTGAAGACGTTTTTAATCCCAAAAAGGAAGCAAGAGGAAAAGTCCAGATATGTTTTTGATTAAAATCAGAATCCTAGCATTGCCACAGTTGTTAATGAATAAATACAGTACTATAGAAAGCAGTAATGAAATCTGCTTTTTAGGTAGACGGCAGAATAAATAATCTGTGGTCTGATTTACAAAAGAAACGTCACTGGCCTTGTAAACAACTTGTTTACGCGCACGTTTTAATTTACAAGCCTCTGAACTTTATTGCACAAATCATTACCGGTTGCGTTAATAGGACTTGCGTATATCCCTGCCACTCTGTGACACACTTAGGCGTTTTTTCCATCACTTAAAACGCATTGATGTATTTTACAACCTTTGCCCCTCCTGAGGTTTAATAGGTAGAAATCCAGCGATTCCGAGCCCAAGGCAGCGCAATCAGTGAAAGAGTTCAACTCCTCCCCCACCAGAAAGTTCCACAGATCTGGATTCAGAAGACAACGGTCACTGAAGTGATATGCCTGAGAAACAGCCTCTGTTGGGGGCAGTTAAAAAAAAAAAAAAGTGCTTTAAATAAATAAGATTCAGAAGACTGATATTCAAGAACAATGGCATGCCCCACTCTCCTCAGAAAGCTCGCTGATATTCAATACTGTGCCGTTCCATGTAAGGCTGCCACACTTGAAGCTGGGGTTGTCATCGTGCCAGCAGGTGTAATTAACAGAATGTTTTTGTGTCTGTTCTGAAGGCTCTTACAATGAAGGGTCCCAACAATTTGGGTTTTTTCAGCGGTGGCTGCCAAGACTGGTATCGCTTTGAATGTCGTATGAAGTGATCCGTTTGATCAGCCTACGAGGCGCCAGGAAAAGCTACCAGCTATCAGTGGTTATTTCAGGATTACCTCTGACAGGAAGAGGTTGGTGTAAAAAATGCACGAATAAGATCCAAGGGGTGGCTTGTCACGTTGGGATCCAAGTTGATAAAATCAACCCCTCTGTCAAGTAGACAAATGCTTCAACTTGTGTCTTGACGTGTTTTGAAGTTAACAGTGAATCACCATTGCAGGACAGAATCTACTCAGGGATACGAAGATACGAAGCAATGCAAATGGGACAAAACAGAACAACCAATGCTCCCCAAAGCCCCGCTCACCAGAAAGTGTGGTTGTAATTGCTGCGCTTTCTAGGTCAGTCTTTGATCTTTTTTATATATATTTTATAATCAGTTTTGGAAGACAGGGAAAAAGGCTGCAGGGCAGGAAAGTATGGATGAACAAAATGCAAAGTAGTGAAGCGCAGAAAGGACTCCTAGAAAGTTTTATATCAACCTGAAGAAACCAGACTTGAAATAAATAACGCTCCAGATCACTGGCGTCACAATAAAACACAAGGAGCCACAGTTAGGATTAATGATGTGAAAAGGTTTGCATAGCTGCGGCTGAGAGATCATTTTACAGCACTGCCCCACACAGCAGTCTCTGGCGTTTATTCAATAAATTCTCAGAGACAGAGCAAGAGAACAGACTTCACTTTCGTTACCAACATGCCAGCACACTAACTTAACAAACAATAACTTAATCAACTCAGTCATGCATCTCTTACAGTAAAATGGTCTTCATACGACAGTCCTAGGAGTGGAATGGTCTTCAGAGCCATTTCAGCAATCTTTACAAGTTATGTTGTTTTTCTTCCTATCTACTCTATCTATAACAGAATTGACGTAGAATAACTATTTGAAGTACTGCAAGCTCTTACACTATTTAAGGACAGTGGGGATATTCAAACCCAAATAAACAGCTCAGATCTGAGCATCGGAACAAGTGGTAAACACTGTCTATTCTTTGGGGGTAATACCTACTGTATTACTGTTACAGTAACCGTACAAAACTTGAAGATCCATGGAATTGTTATTAAATATTCAAACAGGAAAAAAAAAATAAAAATCAGGCAGTTTGCTTCAGGCCCATACAGGTGGAGGACGGAACAATAGCGCCCTCTAGTGGTTGGTGAACGCCAACAGTCTAAAAGCTGTGGAATAAAATCAGGAGACAGGTTTCAAGCGGAATTAAGCGCAGGAAACAGGCTGCAAAATTTCATTTTTAAAAAACAACCACGGAAAGGCATAATTTTAAAAGTAGCCGTCGCTGTTGAAAACACATCTATGTGTCTAACCAAATCCTTTTTTTTGTACATGTAATCTTTAGATCTTGAAAATTGAATCTTCAGAATACCTGGTCCATAACAGCCAAACAGGACCGGAGCGGCGTTCACAGCTTTGGAAAATGTTTGGGAGCAAGGAATTGTTTTGCATTGCTGTCTATATTACTAAGGTTTTGCCCTGTAAGAAAACAGTTTACTGTATCACATTAACGATTTAATAAGCAACACATCACAATTATGCTTAAGATGTTATGTAAAATGTGAAAAACCTGCTTACCTTTAACAAACATCTTCAACATGTCTGTCATAAGGACAATCGCGTCGCTGCTCACTGCAAATCCAATATAAGCTGTTACTCTCGCCAGTAATTTTTAAATAGTTTTGTTTTCACTTCCATTATATAAAGCTATAACGTCACATTTTTTTTTAATTTTTTTTTATTTTGCTAAATAACTCCACTGTATCAGAAATGCATCACAACAAAAGTGACAAGACAGTAGACATCTTAAACGGATCGCTTTACATATCACCAATATCGATTCGTCTTTGTGAAATTGTTTAGGATTTATAACAAATTATAAACATGACTATAAAGAACAATTATATCCATCTGTTCAAATTACTGTAGATAATAACACGGAGTTTAGATTTAACTGAACCATGAGGAAATAGTTTTGTCGTAGAAGGTTTTTAACGGCTCCTTGTTTTGAATATGCGTATTTTGTACACTTCACCTTTTAAAAGCGGCGCCATTAACTCCATTCTCAACAACTGTGTACGACTTTTCTGATTCGGGGTTCAACGAACCAATCAGCGCACAAGGTATCCCTGCTCGCACAGGCGATTGGATCGTCGAAACAGTTGCTTTCTGGGATTGTAGTCCAAGTTAATTGTTAAAAAAAAAAAAAAAAAAAAAGTCACAGCTGGTCGGTTTGTAGTTTTATCCAAGTTTCCATTCTGATGTTTTCAGTAAACGCCCTTTGCGTGACGCGACCGCTGCAAAGATTAGCTTCGTACTGAGACCGTCAAAACACTGAAAGTGTTACGATCTGCCAATTGTAAATTCATCTTTCTCTGAAAATGATTACAGATGCATGTGACGTGCTTAGTAAATGGTAGTTAATTGCACAAAGTTTAATGTGTGTTCCTCATGCATATACTTTCCCTTCGTTTACAATGGTGTGTGTGTGTGTGTGTGTGTGTGTGTGTGTGTGTGTGTGTGTGTGTGTGTGTGTGTATATATATATATATATATATATATATATATATATATATATATATATGTGTGTGTGTGTGTGTTTTCAGTAAAAAATCGAAAAAAAACGACAAAACACTTGTGAACAATGTTATTTTCAAAGCATATAAGTACAAATGTTAATTATTATAATTATATAATCTATTATTATTATTATTATTGTTATTAGTAATAGTAGTAGTAGTAGTAGTACTGTTGTTATTTTAAATATTTTAGAACACTTTAAATGATTTCACATACTGTATGTCCCAATGTCTGTGTTGTGTTAGTGAGAGAGCTTTACATCAGTTTCATTTCTCAACATAGGGTGTGTGTGCGTTGCGTGCAAGCAGTCACGACTTAGTTTCATTTCTGCACATAGTTAGAGTAGGGAGCCATTTTAAAAGGTAAGAGAACAATATTACAAAGTAAAATATCCGCTATAGACTATTAGCCCTGTACTTGTAGACTGTATTTGATCGAAATGTATCGTTTAAGAATGCATGTGGGCTGGGGTGGGGGTGCTAGCTTTGGCATCATTTACTAAATAACAACGCTGCACAACTGCGACTACAGAATACTCCGCCATTTTCCATTAGAGAAATAAACGCAGTAAGAAATGTGGCGTTCGCGTGTTAGAGAATATTTATGGGAACGCTTAATCAAGCACATTTTGATTGATATTCTCGATTTTTTTTTTTTATAACGCAGTTAGGGATGGATTACATTATTTTAAAAACAATTCTTCGCGCTGTAGCATTAGGCCTGCACAATTTACTTACAGGTTCACACATTCAAGGGCACATGCGGTTCATCTAGTCAAGGAAAGGCAGATGTAGTCTGGACATTGGTGTTTAATCATTAGTTTAGTGTGGGGGAGTCAGGCTGTCAGCTCCCTAGCTGGGTTCTCTTTTCAAGGGAGTCAGATACTCTACCAAACTAGTTGTGAGGGTTTGCTGTTAACTTGAGTTTGCAAGGGGTTAAAAAATAAATAAACACATGATTTTAAAACCCTTACCATGCGGTAAACATGAAGAAATTGTTGTTAATGATGAAATATGTATAGACACTGTACACTATGTCATTGTAAAAATGAAAATACAACAATTGTTTTCATTTTTGGTAGCTGTTTTTGATTGACAGAGAACCTACTAATTTCTTACCAATGAGGTGCCTAGCTCTTGGAGATGCATGACAGTGATTGGCAGTCTCAACCAGTGTGTGCTCTGACTTTCCTAAGAGCTGGGTGACGTGGCATTATCAAGAACGCACAAACACAGTCAGAGATTGAACTAGAGTATTCAATGATAACTGGTCATTGGAATTTGGTTTTCGTGAAGTTAATGGCAAAGCAATGTGTATGTTGTGGTAGAAGACTTACAACATGGGTCTTACCCGATTGGTAGTGAGCTGAAAAAAGACAAGGTGGGTAAACTTGTTGCAGGTTTTCATGCACAGCAAAACGTGTGTCGTGCTCATGTAAAAGACTGTGATAATGTTACCGATTTCAAATTGCAAGGCAACTAGCTAAAGATAAAAAAATACAAATAAAACTTTGGCAGGATAACTAATGAAGCCATGTTCCCTAGATTCCACTGAGTCACTGTTTTCATTTTAAAAATAGGGATGACATTGTTAAACAAGTCAGACTCAACATTTGCCAGAAAGGTGGAAACTATACCTGAAGACTTGATTTCTCACCTGTGCAGTGCTGTTGGGAGAGGATATTTACAAGCAACTGATGACATTTGTATTCTGACACTTGTCGAGAATACAAAACAGCAGAAAAGTTTTGGGGTAACTTTCTAAGTAAATAAAACTAAATAAAACTTTCTAAGTGCAGTTGGGACAATGTCCCTCCTTCCTGACTTGTATCTCTCACTGATTCGTTCTGAATACTTTAAACCCACCCCAAGTACTGAGTGGCAGCAAATTTCTACATTTCTGTTGGAGGATTGTAGATGTTTTTATGAATTTAAACACAGATTACAATTAGAAACAGAAGAGTGTTCTTGCTCGCTGGATTTAAAGCTGTATTCCAGTTCCATAGGGAAGATTTACAGGATCGTGGGATTTAAAACAGAATTGCAAATTGTGGCGAAATATAAAAAAATGCCTAAACACACAGACTCCAGAAGCATGTGCCCGTGACCAGAAGGATTTCGCTGTGGAAGACGGCAAAGGAAAGAAGGTGTGCAAGTAGTCGAAGTAACCGAAAACAATAATTACATACTGCATCTAAAAAGCAAAAACCCTGAAAAAACCTGATATCGGTGAATCTACATAAAATAGCTAAAAAAAATAAACACTGAAAAACAAGTTTAATAATGTGGCTTATCTTCAGTTACATCTGGAAGCACTGTTCAAACTCTACTTCCTGTTTGTTTCTGATTGGTTACAGTCAGGAGCGAGACAAACAGTGATTCTCAAGCCAGATCAGGAAGGGAGGCAGCAGCAAATCCCATTAATGTCTCACATTTCCTGCACAACTGTGATCTGTTAAAATTTATTCAGCTTCAACATGTCATTGTTTCTTTTAGTTCATTTAGGTAGGGCTTCAGGAACATCTAACACAACACTATCCCAGAAATGTTCGATGAAAAATGCACTATGACTTGGTAAGCAAGTTTTTTTTTTTTTGTTTGTTTTGTTAACCCTGTAATAAACCAAGATTACTTCTGTTTGTATTGGTGGCTTAAAATGCTAAAAATATGAAATAAATAGTGCAGTAGGGTTAACACAGGATAACCCCATGCATTGTTATCAAGTGAGTTATCTTTGGGATTGGTAAATCAATGGGTCTGTGATGCTCAAAACTTGGTTTGGAAACAGGACTGGATAAATCCATCTAGCTTGCCTCTAGTCCTGTTTTCTTTTAAATCAGCAAAAGATTATTGTAGCTGTTTAAGTGACTTATGAAAGAGGTATGTGCAGTCTTTGATTTCTCAGATTACAGGCACCTCCTAATCATTTCAGTTACAAATCCCCAAAAGTTTATTCTGCAAGAGGAAAAACACACATTGGAAGGTGTGGCAGGGAGCCCTGGCGCTGGTTCCTGTGCAGCTGAGACGCGCTGCTAGGTAACCGATTTGGGCAGTTGGGCTCGCCAGTGCTGAGCGGATCAGAGGTCCGGATTGGCTAGGGGGCGTGCCCGGGGAGGCTGCACGGAGTTCATAAATCGTCTGAGCTACACCTCAGGGCTACTGCACTGCCATTACTGTACAGACAGGCGCTGAGTGAAAGCCTCCTTTGTTTACATCGAGGAGAGCGTCTGCTCCATAGGATGGCTACTACAGAACCCCTCAACTGCAAGACGGCGCCTGTGTACCCTGTTGTCAGCACTAAGGTGTTGTTAAATCTGCACAACCGTGCGGCGTGTCAACACCAGTGCTCTGTCTGCCTCGTGATTACTTAGTGACGACCCACACGTGTACCACATCACCATGTTACATATGGTTACATACTGGTCCTGCTGAGTCAGGATAGGCACAGAGCAGTTGGCTGCCAGGATGCAGAGGCAGAACCAGCTGACGATCAGCAGCCACCGAAGGCACTGCTGAGGGAGCAACAGGAGGCGTGGATGAGGGGTATGATAAAAGTTTCAATAAATAAAATGTAAGTGTGCGCAAGCCCACTTTGTTTAAAAAATAAATTGGCAGACGCTGTGTGTATCAGAAGAGCACAACCGGGAGTTTACAGTAACATGCGATGTGCGTTCAGCAGATAGAAAGCAGGTGTTGAGTGTGTATGTCTGTGTGTCAAATAAGACACAATTTTCAACAGCGAAGACGTACAGTAAAGAAAGAGCTTTAAATATTTATAAGACATTCCCGTATATTTTTAATTTTGACATCGAGGAGAAGAGTCTTGTGAACACGAAACGCGAACTCCAGAAGACATAAGACAAAAAAGGTAAGCCTGGTTATATTTAAACTATTTGCATGCAGTATGAGCTGCTGACGAAAAGTCCCGGGACTTGCTTGAGACTGCAGTTGAATTCCAATTCGTAAATACATTTTCTCATTTCGAACGCTTGACGATGTCAGCCATTTTTTCTCACTTTTTCTTGGAAAGATGCTTGAGCTTGATGACGAAATGCAGTAACCCCGTCCAAATCCTGCTTCGGCCCTGAGCCAGATTCAGATGTGTTGCGAGGCTGGAGTTTCACGGTACGGCTCGGCTTGGGTATCTTGCCAGTGGAAAACCACCCGCACTTGTGTATTAGTAAGTCTGTGCGGCATGTCAGCACCAGTGCTCTGTGTCTGCCTCGTGATTATTCAGTGATGATCCACACATCACCCTGTTACAGAAGGAAATAAAAACCCCAATTAAAATGACAATTATGTTTTTATAATTAAGACAGACGCTTGCAGCTTGGATACCTCTCTCTGTAACTGAAGACCTCATCATGCCTCGTGCTAGATGAAAGGCATGCGCAATTTTCTGTTTCTCAAGCCTTGGCGTGGGGAGACTCCTAACATGTGCATTGGCAGACAAACTCCTTGCAGTTTGACCTGTCCATTCTCACACTGTAAGAGGAAGTCTCCTGTGGCCAAGGACATGGAAACTGCAAGTGGGCATGCATTTCCATGTAGCTTATGGTTTTAACTCCTGCCAACATCAATAATGATGTAAAAGGGTTAAATCAGGGTGCCAGACACAAGCCTCTGGATTTGAAGACTGGATCATGTCATCAAGCGAGTCATATCTTCAAACCAGCTGTAGGGTAAGGTACTATGAGGAGATCAGTGACTGCCATCGATAAGTGAAACTGCCTTCTTAGATGAAGAGAATGCCCTGTTACCATACAGTAGATGAATTTCTAATTTCAGGAAAGTCAAAGTGTAGAAATCTGTTACTGTGATTCACAAAGGACTTTTAGGATACAGTATAATATTTAAAAAACAAAGTGTCCAGTCCCATACCGAGCATCACTGTTTTAACAATGATCTCAACCTAATGACTGCAGTTGAAGCAGAGTAAATGGATCATTATCATACAGCGATGGCAAACAAGCCCATTGCACAATTGGCAGGATTAGCTATAAAAGAATAAGATCTAATTCTAATCTTTTGAGTTGTTTTTTGGAATTACAGCAGGAACTTCGAGCAAGACTCACGGAAGCTGATCCAGGATTTCGTAAGTGTTGATAAAGGTATGTGTAATTGGTCAAATGAATAGAGTGCAGTGAACCCAATTGAAATCAAATGTCTTTTTTTTTTTGTGATTGAATTTTATTACAGATGTACAAAAATATTACAAATGTGTGACTTTTGTTTTCATACCATAGAAAAGAGCCATCAATTGAAAATAATGATATTATATGACACAGTCAGTCCTTGTTTTTTTGTCACAAAAATAGTTATTGTACAATATATTAGTTCTTGATCCTTGAAGACTGACACCCACCATTTATTTGTCTGTTTTCAGAGTCACCCGAATACCTTAACCATGTGTCCAGACAAGTAGACAAATACAGACACCAGACCGTGCCACTGAAGAAGCCAACAGAGTATCCACTGAGAATTGGGGGGCTAGATGACACAATCTATGAAGAAAGGGAGGATGAGCTTGAAGCATGGGAAAACTTCTACATGCCTGACCGAGTGGAGATGAGAGTTATCGGTGCCATTGATACCTTCCCGAGTCTGGCTGTGGGGCTGCAGCTGATCATTCTGGCAGGCAAAGATGGCAACGTCTATGCTTATGAAAATGAGGTGTTGCACCAAGTGGCTGACAGCTTGCAGGACCTCTTCAAAAATGGGCTTGCCTTTCCTGGAACCAGAATCTACAACTATGGGGAATGTTTTGAGTCAATGGTAAGATTATAAAACTAGTCAGAAAGTCAAAGACGTAATGACCAGGGTGCTGTGAACACACAATGTCCATGTTTTTCCCCTGTCAGAAGGATATCAAAAAGGATAGCAATGTTGGAGATGTGGGTGTGCTAATTACATTGTGAGACCTTTTACTACATTATTGTGATGGCATGTTATATATCCAGAGGTTCCTAAACTGTGGTCTGGGGACCTAGTTGAAACATAAAGCTGATATAAAGCATATATCTAGAAAACCACCTTTCTAGTTCTGATGAAATTAGAAAAGTACACTATGAGCATTTGAGTTTCACAAGCTATGGTTTGAATGAGCCTTTTTCCTGTCTGTATCATTGGCCATATATGAAACTGGGTCTAGAGAAGAGCTTTTTTCAACTGTGATGAAACTTGGTCTAGATAATGTACATAAACTATTGACAGCATTGTAATCTGGGATGATGTGTATGTCAAAGTTACATTTTTACATGCGTCTACAGTGGGTGTTACGTTGGTGATAACTGTCATTTTGAATGGCAGGGGTGAATGTCACTGATGTGCTTGTTCTGTGTTTTGTTTTTTTTTAAGACGGGTGATGAATACAGTGAATTATTGCAGAGTGAAGACGTAAAGAAAATTAAAGATGAGACCAGGGAATTCATCCTTAGCCATGAAGATGAATTTCTGAGGATACTGGCCTGCATTGAAGAAAAAGAGAATGCAGAAAAGGTGTCCAACGAAGTTGTACCTTGTAACAGCCACATTGCATCTGTTGTGTGGAATGGATTGCAAGCGTGCGCATGAATTGACCGTCATTTCTTTGAAGGATCAGAATTTTAAGAACTATAGAAAGTAAGGTACATCAATAATGGGCATGTTGGAGTCTCCTGCCCCCTTCCAGAGCGCTGGCAGTAGGGTGGTCGAAGCAGGGGGCTGAGAGTTCTGCTTCATGTAGTGGACAGTTCTGTACTGATCACACCGTGTAACAATTTTTTATTTTTTTTTTGTTCCTGGGTAGTAAGTGTTATTTTCTAATTGCTTATGCCTCAAAAGTATAGAAAATGGCTATTATTCCCCACAAACTTTGCTTTTGTGACCAGGACAGGTAAATTTCAAAATATCACTATTTCCAATGAGACAACGGGCGCTTTTGTGTCTTTTCGTTCACATAAAGTCAGAAAAAAACAACATGTGAATCCAAATTAACATGTATTTATACTAAAGTAATACAAAAATGACTACAAAAGATTTAGAAGTGAGTAGTTTTTTGAGATTTAGGATTATACTGTAAATTTACAGTATAATCGTAAATCTCAAAAATTCTTGTCTCATTGGAAATAAAAACAGCTTCAGCAAGTAGATGTTTAATTTGCTTTGTGTTATTGTGCAATATGTGTATATATGATAACAGTCTGACATGTTTTGTGTATTGTTGTTTGTGATGTGCAGAACTAAATAAAACAAACAGTAATTCTAAGTGCCCGTGTGTATTGCAGCTAAGGCAAACGCAGTTAGACAGTAAAAATTGGGAGCCAACTCCAGGACCAATATATACCCATTCCACAGTACAGCGAGGAGCGATAAAACGAGGGGTGGGGGTATATATATATCATTATGCCCTGGCACTTAAAGTTACACGTTTACATGTCCCCATGTGTTGCTACAACTGCTTAAATAATGTACCTGTACTATTTATTTTTATTGTTAACATTGGGGTTGCCACTTAAGGAACTCTAAAATAAGGAACACATTTGTGAGCCCTTAAGAATTTGCCATATTATGGGCTTCAGAATCCTAACAGTAATTTACAAGGACTGTATGAATGCACTGAAACAGATTACAGCCCCCGCTGCAATGAAGCGCTTTTAGGGCATGTTTATTTACAGTGACACAGATATGAGCACAGCACAGACACCACCGAACCTTCACCACTCAACTGACAGTAAACACGAATTGATTAATTGATTAACTTAATTCACTAAACCACCCAACAACCGCACGTGAACAATTAAAAATAACTGAACAACACGCACATGGATTTCAATCAAACATGCAATCTCACAAAATTTATCAATCATACATACATTCTCACGTGCCATGCACAATTGATTATGTTCTTTTCCTTGACTATTTCTGATTGCTCCTTGCAGCAGTGAGAAGAGGTTTGTCTTTCAGGATCATGGTGTGGAAGTCAGCACATCCCAGATCAAAATTCAGACTCGCAAGCAGTTCACTCTTTGTCAGTTCTACAGAACACTTACTGTGTTACTGTGAATAAAAATATGCATAGCATGTGATGCCCAATCCAGCTATGCCTGGTACATACAGGCGTACTCGGGGAAACTACCTGGAGGAGCCCTAGAGAAGAATCAAGGAATGCGGGTGGTGTTGGACATGACCCAGTTCTAAAGGGTCATAACATCACATGTGACAATTTCTTTACCTCCTACAACCTTGGACAGGAGCGTCTCAAGAGGAGACTGACCATGGTTGGGACTTTCAGAAAGAACAAGCTTCCCACGATTTCCCAAGGAACTGCTGGCAATGCAAAACAGAGCCCCTCACTTCCATGTTCACCTTCACAGACACCACAACAATTGTATCATGCTCGCCAAAAAAACACAAGAATGCGGTCCTGATGAGCACAATGCACAGGGACGCTGCAGTGAGCACCAGAGAGGACGAGAAACTGTCATGATTCTGGACTGCAATGCCACCAAGGGAGGAGTCGACAATCTGGACAAAGTGACAGGCACGTACAGCTGCAAGAGAAAGACGGCCCGCTGGCCGCTGGTCGTCTTCGACAACATCATTGATGTCTCTGCGTACAATGCGTTCGTGCTCTGGACTGATATGGACCCTGGCTGGCACACTGGGAATCTTTACCAGAGGAGGCTTTTGCTTGAGCAGCTGGGAAAGGCTCTTGTGAACCCCCACATCCAAAGAAGAAAGTTCCCTCCAAGAGCACCCAGCCGCTGCGACGATTGTTGAGAGGGTTCAAGCCGAGGGATCTGGTCCACCTGTGCCCGAGGTTCCAGCTGGGAGTAGAAAAGGAGGAAGATGCCATATCTGTCCTGTGAAGAAGAACACCAAGACCGCCACACAATGCTGCAAATGCAAGTAACTTAATCTGCAGGTCACACACACACATACTGCCCTTCATGTTCTGTGTGAATATGATGTGAATACATACATACCTGCATGACGTTATGGTTGCATTGTTCATGTGACATTGTGTATGGATTAAAACATTTTTTTTATTCTTGTTCATGTCATGTTTGCAATTATCTTTGACTAAAAATAAAGTATTGTTTTTGAAAAATATACATTTGACTGTTTTGATTTGAAATAAACTGTATGGATCAATTTGACCCGGAGCATAACAGATGTGTTATCGAACATAACGGGGGGGGGGGGGGGGGGGGGGTTAATAACTGGGGGGGGGTTAATACTGTATAGAATAAGGCTGCATACACAAGTACTTAGTGCACAAGTACCTACTGATGATATCTAGCTAGTAACCTCTTCTGTCACATTATTCATACACAAAGACAAAGCTTTACAAATTATTAAATTAATACAATTCAGTAAAATTTTAACACCCTCAGTTAAGGTAGTGCAATACTGTAATTAAACGTACCATATACCAAACTTTGAAAATCACCAAATAACACAATTCAGTACAGCTTTGAAACTTCAAAAATTCAGTACGGTGTTTCTATACTTTGATACGTGCTGTTAAGGCATTGTAATAACGTGCCACTGAAATTAATACAAGTTCTTAGCTGCTCAATAACATAGACAGCAACTCCAGCCCTTACTGACGAAAAAGAAGAAAAGTCAAGAACGAGGTGACTTTTAATTTTTGGTGGTCTGAATAATTCTGTAACATTCATTTGCATCAGTCTGCTGGTCCTTTGGCGTCTAAATATCGGTGTCGTTTTAGCAGCAGAAGCTGTGTGCGTAATACACGAAATTAATCGCGTGATTACAGGTGAGTTGGGTTGATTGGACAGTAAGGTTGATCAAAGATAGAATAATTGGCTATCGCTGTACTGTATAGTGTACAACATGGGTTGTCGCCTATTGACCATCAGTATCACAATGTGGCTACAATGTTAATTTAAGTTTCTTTATTGTTTATGTTCAAGTAACAGTTTTTTTTGTTGTTGTTTTCATTCATTTATAATGTACAACAACATTAGTCATACAGTAGGGTCCACCCACTTTTACAGGAAGAGTGCTGCATAAGTTTCGTTTTCTTCATTCTTTCATTTCCAACAGAACGGAAGAAGTGGTTACTGTAAGTACAGTATATTGCATTTAAAGTAAATATTGATGTAGCTCTACATTTACATTACTTTTAATGCTGTGAGATACAAGAGGGAAAAAATAACATGTTTTTCTTTTAAATTGCTTTTCAAGTAATACAGTACAACGTTCACAATTGAAGAAACGTAATTACATTATTAAACGTTTTCAGGACTTCAACTGAACCTCTTCTTTGTGAATGAAAGCATATAATGCTGAAATAACATATCTGCTGAACTTGGGGATATTGTGAGAGTTTGTCTTATAACGTACATACATTATAACGTAGATAAATAGAACATGTAACGTGGTTGTGAAGGGGGCTGCTAGAGGGTAGTAAAACATGATGGAAAATAGTCGATTTGTACTTGTAGTCATTGTTGGTGGTTCTAGAGAACAAAATCTTTTCTTCTTTGTCAGCAGTGTAGAATTGAGAACAGCAGGCATGACAGAGGTAGGTACATTTTAATGTATATTTGTTCTGAAATCTAACTTGAAATAAACTTTATTATATATAAATAATATATATATATATATATATATATATATATATATATATATATATATATATATATATATATATAGCAGGTAAAGCATGTATATTATGATTCCCCTGGGGACATATACCATATGTACCTGTAAAGGCATCTGCCCACCTGTATGTATTTATGTCAGATATTTTTATAAGTGCATACATTGGATGTAGCTCATGTGATAGGCTTTTGTTCAGTTCTGTTTGCTTTTATGATGTTATTATTTAATCACAAATGTTTACATTTTTTTCTATTAATCATGAAGAACCCAGAAACAGATCGATACAGCGGCGAAAGAAGAAGGTAATTCAAATGTAATTCCTTTATAAATGGCCAGATAGGTTAGACAGAAAGGCCATGCAGATTTGAGCTGCCCTCGAATGGGATGCTAGCACGGCAAAGAACCAACCATAGAACATAACTTCACTTGCTGTTTCAGAAACTTAAATATAAGAAATGTTCAAGGAGGGCTGAAGAGCTGTGGGAACTATTTCATCATGAAGTTTCTAGATCTTTACAAAAAACATCAAACAAAAGACATCCGTGCATATCTGAATGAGGTAAGGTTGCACAATTACACAAACAAATTATCATGTCTTTGCAAAGCCGCAGCATCCCCAAATGACATCCAATTTTACAATTGTGTAATAAATATGATGGTTTATTATCTCATTGTGAATGGTTCCCAGTTTGCACTGGACTTCAGTTGTACCGCTCGTGTGTAGTATGTAGTGCTGTTGTGTTTCAGGTGACGTGCTAATCCTTTGCAAATAGTGTCATTTTCTGGCTGTAAACTGAAGTGTCTGTTTGACTCTCTGCTTTTCACCAGGCACTACACTGCATCTTCTTTTTAGGCAACATTCACACGTTGAAAATTAAGCCTGCAGAATTCTTTACCAGCAATGAATTGTTAACACTAAAGAGAATGTTTCCAGACCCTTTTGAGAAATACGCCACCCACCTGCCGAGCCGCACTCCTTTTTCCATCCTACTTGACGCGGTCAGTATAAACTTGAAAACTGTCCTTCATATCGTCCTACTTTTTCCATTGACCATCCTGGCAGATCCACTTGCTACAATTACAGTGGCCTTCTCTGCCTCTGTCTGACACATGTCTATGGTAACCATCTCTTCTTGTCTCACAGGATCTCCTTTCTAAAGTATTTATAGTGCCTTCCTTTGCAACCAAGTTGTTTTCCATTTTCTTTTAATACTGTATGCACCATTGGTTCTAGTCACAATGATTTTAGATTCTGGCTTCTCTAGTAACAGTCTACAAAAATGGACATTCTGTTAAAAAATCTGTTTAAGCATTTTACAACCAAATCCAGTGACTGTTTTTTTTTTTTCCTTATGCAGATTGTACAGATTAAAGGCAGTCAGAATCAAAATGAGGTCATGGACTATCTGTGGACTTTCTTAAAAGACCTGAAGGTGCCAAAACCCAACACTAATACCAAAAAATATTGGAACCATTACACCTTGGAGGCCACTGTCATCTGTATTTGTCATAATGAAAGGACAGGGATACAAAAACCAAAAAACTTCTACGGAGCGTCCCTGTCCTGCAAGGGGAAGGTGGAGCAGGAGGTCATAATCTCGCTCTCGTGTCTGGAAACATGGAATGCAGCAGTGGCTCATGCAGTGTGCCTTGCAGACAGTGGTGGTGCCATCAATCTTCCACAAACAGTAAAATGCAAAGCCTTTAAAAGAAAGTGGGGAACAGGCCAGTATTACGGAGACCCGCCATGCTCAAAGTGCATTACTATATTCCAAGGTGCTTCGTTCGAGCCTTGTCAACTTGAAGCTGGTAAGGCACCAACATGGCCCTACGGCCACTGTGCTGAAACAGAATCTCTCAGCAAGCTCCTCAATGCAGAGCCAGCACTCTGTCAACAAGTAGAGATTCTTAACAATGCAACTAACCTTAAAAGAGATAATGTTGTGAACAATGCAAAAGACAGACTGGTCAGCCTGCTTGGAGGGAAAGATTTTGTGCTTAATGGCACTGAATTTCAGTTCTTTTCCCCTTAACCTCCCCTCATCTGTATCCTAACCTCAAATCAAGCTAATCCCTGATCCCCCACTGGCTCAAATAAAAAATTATAAAGAGTCACAAACAGCCTATGCAGTTTTGAGACATTAAACCAATCTCCTGGTTTACTCATTCTGCAACAGTAACCATTTTAATTGCCCTAAGATGTCTGTAGTCATCAACTTCAAGTGTCCTGAAACCTTTTCTTATGGTAGTCGTTTAGGGCTTGTGTGTGTATTTGTATATTTTCGTAAAAAATTAAAAAGCTGTCTAAACTGTATTTTGTGGATGCAAAGTATCTCTGGAAAGAAATGCACTTGGTTTCTGAAACTTGTTTCTTTGTGTATCAGTACCGTGAAATTAAAACAAAAACAAGTGATAACAGAGGCTTTATAATATTGTACCTCTCGTGAGAAATAGCTTATTGATTGTGTGCTGCTGCACTACAGAGGTTGCCAGTGTACAGAATATATTGAATATATTAACTGGAGGAGCGTCTCTGGTTTATTAAAGATTCAGCCTTTCCAATTTACTTTAATGTGACTTCTGTAACCCAAAATGACTGCAATACGAATAGAGTTGTCCGACACCAGGCTGCTTTTAAAAAAGTTTGCATAGAATTTCTGCAGTATCCAGTGCTTTCCCCCTGTATTTACCATAGTTTGCCCTGGTATGCCATGTTTATTAATATGCTGTACCATATCTCGCTGTTCTATACCTGTGTTTTAGCATGCTTCCACTGTGCTTTGTTACACTTTGCTGTGCTTTATCGTAAATATAGGCAGCATTGCGGACTGCACATATGGATGTATAAATATTAATTATAATTCTTTAATGAAAAAGTAAATATTATACTTTCTCAAGAGATGCAGGTGACTTTTTTGTCGCATGCATACAAGGAAAGCCATTCAATAGAATGGTGATGCCCTCACCTTCCCAAATAGGTGCATTATATGGTATAATGCATTTTAATAATAATCTTGTTTTATGTTTAATCTTGTTTTAATTTTAATTTAAAAGTCTCAACACTTATTTATTACTTAAACTCAAAGTAGGTCCAAGAATGGACACACATTTACTAGGTATATAAGGAAACATTTAACAAGACGACTTAAAATTCACCTGAGATCAGCTATGTATAAAATGGTTGACTGGCTATTACAAGCATCTTACACTAGAGGGCACTGCACTACGGTTTAACAGAATTTAGTTTTCTGAATGTGACCACACTTGTTTTATTATTTATAATTACACTGCATCAATTATATAACTTTTAATAACTAACTATATAACTAACAATTATATAACTTTTTTTTTTTTTTTTTTTTTTTTTTGTTAAGACGGTAGTGCACCAGGAGACTTTACGTTATGAAAACATAAAAAAAAAAAAAAAAAATTATATACAACATATCACAGTTTGAGCATTGCAAAAGAAAATACCACAGTCAATTCCAATGTTATAATAAAAATACCAATACAACACATATAAAAATCTACTATTTACAGGAATACTTGTTTGAGTTCTAGTGGTTAGTTTAAAAAAAAAAAATTACAAAAAATACAACACAATAAAAGCATCTGGCTTCTTCAGGTGCAGACCTCAGAAATGCCACAAGTATGCTGGTGTGGTCCTGGAGAAGGCTGGATCAACGCGAGATTGGGTGGTGTCGTCTTTATTTGCTGCAGTATATCATGCAGCTAAAGTGCAGTCCATGGCACCAGCACGTTCATTTCCAGTGTCTATGGAGAAAATGTGCATTCCATATTTTAATTCCAGTTCGTCCTTCTATCTATCACAGGATAACTGTCTTTGGCTGTCCAGATGGAGTTTCATTTCCGACTGTCATCCTGAAAACATAAAATAAAAAGAGAATAACATCATCACAGCATACAATTAAACACATATGCAGCTGCTTTTACAGACCCTGATTAGCACTACTCTTGAACTGAAGCCCAGTTAAGCTGTGGAGTTTGAGGAGGTCTGTTCTCGGAGCTGTACTGTTTGCAGATTCCTTTTCCTCGCTCACTGGTTGGCTGTCCTTGCCCTCCCCTATCAAATATGTATATCTGAGCTTATAACCGGTTACACCAATTTTGGGCTACTTAGCAAACAGGACCCAATTTACCGCACCTTGCTGCAGTGAGCGACGTGGGCAGATGAAGAGGGCAGTTTCTTCATGTAAATATCCTGCAGGCGAGTGATCAGGAATCTCTTATCCTCTCCCTCCTGAAACAATAAGCACATCGCTTTAGTCCGAGAGATTATTCCAGGATCCATAAACATCCAAATACGTACTCGTTTAGTAGGGAAGAGAAATCCCGGCTGTGAAATTCCAAAAAAAATGAAAAACATGAAATTCACAACTTTTACAACTAAACCTTGCTTTTATTATACCCTGTTTTAGAGTTAAATCACCAGGGTTTTTTTTGAAAATGAAATACTTTATTGTTATTTTTTGAAAATGTGATTTTAATACAGGTCATTTATTTATATTACGCAAAAATAATAATATAGTAAAGCATATTTTACCATTGTGTACAGGAGTGTGTATAACATAGCTGTTCTATTAACAGTAGGGCTGTATCTAACTTGTAGGGTTAAAAAAAAAAAAAAAACATACCCCTCGAAACTGACACACACCCTACAGTAATCCAGTTCTTACAAGTAAGAAGTTATTAAATCTTGGGAGACTACTCACGTTATCGATTTGCTCTTCTAACAGAGAGATTATTTTCCTCTGTGCATCCACAACCTGCATGTGGAAATAAATCACAATTCTACAATATAATGGGGAGAAGAAAACAGAAGCACATGTTACTGTGAAGTTTGCCATTTTAAAAAAGGTATTTATTACACCTACAACAGCACATCAGACCTGTGAGGGTGTGGATTATAAGCGTTGGGGGACATTAAAAGCAGTGATATTAAGCAGGTTTGCCTGTAATATCTTGAAATGAGCACATTAGGCTCCAATCTAAGAGATCGACATCTGGAGACTGAAATCCTTTCTTTTGTTTGCAGTGTAGAATCAAGAACAGCCTTATTTTAATAAGGGCGAATACATATTTTTGTTGCACATGAAACATGTTACTGATTCTTAGCAGTGGGTGACATTAAAAGGAGTGATATTAAAGTAGGTTTGATTGCATGTTTAAATATATTTTTTAACCTTATTGGTCACCTTTAATATGCACTGCAAATCACCAAAAGTCATAAGCCATCATGAACCGGTCTGCCCGCTTTTGAGTCTCAGTTGTTTGTGTATTTGCTGCCTGCCACAGGAACCGCAAATCACAATTGTAATTGTGCAGTTCATAATTAATTGCAGTTGAAGAGTGGCACACCTGCGTAATTGAAATACTTGTAATTAATTGTTACTCTTGTGTTTCCAACCACTTTTGGTGACCCCATTTCTATGCTTGGCTATTGAGAATAAATAAAGTAAACATGTCAATTTGTGTGTAGTTTTTTTTTTTTTTTTTTTTTTTACTTTAGTGTAATTGTAATTGTTATTACTGCACCATCTATAATGGAACAAAACAGCATTGTAATTGTATTTACAATTTCAGCAATAAGTTCTGGTGTAATTGGAATTAAGAGCTGGTCTGCGGGGAACCCCTCAGTCTCCAGTCCAATCCCTTAAGTACTTACAAGAGAGCACCGACAGCAGCGAACAGGAAGAAGGGATTCTCCACCAGGTACTTGTGAATCCAGGTTAACCAGGAGAAATTGGAATTCATTTCCTCCAGCTGCCGAACCCAGATATTCCCCGACTCGAACATGGTGTTCAGCGTCCTAAAGGGTCCGCACCCCTCCGAGGGCTTTATTCTGCACAGCGGAGAGAGCAGCAGGGTCGTCAGAAAAGCTACACTTCTGCCTGCATTAAAAGACTAACTGCAAGGAAGTTTGCTCTCCTGGATTGCCCCTTGAGTGGTCCTTATAAAAACTGGTAGTATAACTGTAAATAATATACAAGATTATGCAAATTGCTCGAATTCCATGACTATACATATATTTTGAATCTACTGAATTTCCCAAAGGAATTCATATTGAAATAAACATTTAAATTTCAAATCATAAGAAATACTTAAAGAAATTGACAAGCTGAAAACTCACTATTTCAATTAGCTGAATTCGAAATGTTGCTGTAGCTAATTATTATTCAAATAGTTTGTTTTCAGTGTATCAGTTCAGTTTCTTCTTCATTAAGTATATTTTCATTTTTAAAATTATTAATCTTCTGACAAAAGAGCACAGAGCAGACAAGAAGCCGGCTGCATTCGCAGGCAAAACTTACTTCCAAATGGTGTAGGTGACAGCCACAGCCACCCCTAGGAATGATGGGAAGCACAGGAGGGTGATAAAGATGGTGGTCATCTGACTGGCTCTCCAAGGCTTGCTGGGAGCCTGGCAGTTCATCATCAGGCTGGTCTGGGATGGAAAAGGTTAAAGCTGCAGTTTAATAGTCTTCCTTAGGTTTGAATTCTGTAGGCTTTATTTGAACAGAAAGCAAGCCTTGTCCAGTTTCTTTGACTGTACCCTAGCTTGTAAAAATCTGACTGTTGCCAGCTAGTGGTTCACTCAGGGATTTAAATAAGACTGCCATTGCATAGCAGTTTGATCCATTCCTGGTTTTACTATGTTTAATAAGACTTGCCTGAGCTTCTTACCTATACATTTGAGCTAATCAAGCTTACATTAAAACCTGGATTGGGTGAAACCGATATGCAATAGGAGTCTTATTTGTATCCCTGTTCCTGCTTTGAGAAACTAGCAACAACAACAAAATGCATGGCAGTTCACTACATAAGAATGAATGAAAATGCAAAAATCAATCTAATTTACTCACTCTTTTAATGTAAAATAAAAGAACCAGTTTAATAATCTGGAAAGCAGGAAGCAATGGTGAGAAGAGCACTCCTAGCCTGAAGACAAAAGCAAAAGTAAAACATTAAAAGAAAGGGAGAGAGTCTGTATTAAAGGTTTTGTATTATTATTTCATTTTGCTGTAGTCCTCTGGTGAGGTTAAGGTAGTGTCAGCTCCCCGAGCACTGACTAGACCGTGTTGGTGAACAGGCAGTTCAGAAGTCTGATTGACCGTTCTTTACCAGGTGAGAGTCTGTCCGTATATGAGCTCCAGCACGTTCCTGGCGATATCAAACACAGGCTTTCTTTTCCTCTTGAGCACTTTCTGAGAAAACAACCTGGGGGAACAAACAGAGGCATCGACAGTCTCAACCACTGGACTGGCAGTTACAGTTTAGTGCCAGTATGCAACCTGACAGTCTTTTCAAAAGTAAATAAAAACGAACAAACAAATAAACAGAAAACATATACCATATATGCATATGCAAACTTAAAAACCAACCTCAGTCTACTTAGCTATCGGAAGGCAGACTGATATATACACAACGCAAAGCCTGCAGATAATGACTGCTCTATGGTTTAGTACATTTGGAGACTGGATTTCTTTTTATGCACTGGATTTCTTTAGCCTGTTTTGCAAGTGACTGCAGTAATCAAAAAACAACAACACGTCACTCTTTCACCACTTAGCCATTTACTGTTAGCATGGTTTACCCTTCTAGAAAGCTTACAGTGGCACAGCATACCTCCAGACAAACTCCCCGAAGATGGTGTCCAAGACTGTAAAGATGAAATCCATTAGCAAGAAACGGTACAGCTCCTGACCCACGAGGGTCTCCCAGCACTCCAGTCCCCCCTAAGAGAGAACCAAGACATGAAACTGGAAAATAGGCGTCCTCTCCATTACTGGCTTGAGTATAGCATTTCCACTGCTCCCCTCAACACTGTGCAGTTTTTATATCAAATAAAAGAGGGTTTGCACCTATTACAGTTTGCACCTTTAATTCTTAAAACTCTTGTGACACCCTGCTTATTGAAACTGGGGGCAGGAGTAAGAGACACACTGTGTTACACGTTTCCTCTGCAAAGGACGCTCTGCCGAGCGCAGAGAGCTTAATTCCTTAATCAAGTTTTTCAAATGTTAGAAAGAAACTTACAGTAGAGCCATACTGCTGAACCTGTTTTGACAGAGTCACATGACCGCTGATGGTCGTTCCTAGCCAGTGGTGACACAGGACTCCCAGCACAGACATCTTCAGCAGCAAGTTCCTGCAGGCACCAAAAGTGACGCTCATTTCTCTTTTCGGCCAAGCCAAATTCACAAGTAGTTTTGGGAGCTACATGTACATAAAATATAATATCATCATCATCAAAGCCCTGCTAGTTCCCACCTGCAGATGGCGACGTAGGCCTGTGTGCTGGGTGCATCGTACTGTTCCATCCACGCGGCCGCATTGAAGAGGCCCGGCATAAGCAGGTTCACTGTGGACACCACCACGGGCAGGGCCAGCAGGCTCACCTCCACCTGGATCAGGGTCTCGTTACGAGACACCCTCTTGGTCAGGTCCTGCAAAAAGCATGACAACTACTGAAAGGCATGCTTTGTGTGCACATTTCTGGTGACTGTGACCGTCACTGGTGTGCTGCCTGTCTGAAGTTCTTTGCTAATTATAATTTGTATTAATAAATAGCACTGAATAATTAGACCGCTTGACATGCTACAGCATGCTGTGTGGTTAACCAAAGCATACAGTTGCTTTGCAGACACAGATCTTAACAGTGTTAGAAGAAAACAAGTGTAAAAAGAAGGTTTGAAAATGTGCATATAAAGTGTAAAACTATACTTGCATGACATCTCAGTGGCAGGAGATAGCAACTGTAAATCACACTGTAGGTTGGTTCAGTTCAGTACAGAACGAAGCAGAGAGAGAGAGAGAGAGAGAAAGAGACTCATACAGACTCACTTCCAAAAAAAGCCCTCATCTCCAATCCCCCCATAAACAGCCCCTCCTACAAAGTGGGTATTTAAACTAGGACTGTTATGCAAATCTTTCTTTCAAGCATGTGGTAAGTGGAGAATTAAATGAACCTAAAAATGCAGATCGGAGCTCACAGTGCCTCCTCCATGCCCCCTGTACCTTGTGCATGTATGTGGAGAAGTAGTAGATGCCCATGGCACATGCCACGGTGCTCCCCAGAGACATGACCCAAGCCAGCAAGTGCACCGTCATCCTTGCCAGCCTCTGTTGCAGAGTCTGCTGTCCCGATGCCCGAGCCAGCTCAGACAGCAGCTCCTGTGGGAACAGAGGGGTTAAAGAGGGCGGGTCAGTAAAACAGTGTATCTCCCACACACACACACAACCTGGAATCTGGATCTCTCAGGCCCTGAAATGCGAAGCAGCAAAAGCAGTCTTGAGAATTTGAGTAACAGTTAACATTAAAAGCTTGCTCAACAACAAAGTAGTTGCCTGAAAGATGCTTCATGCTTCATGGTCTTGAAGTAAAACACACAGCCATCAACTTGTTGTACAACTAGGCTGGTCTCAGGACTTAATGACAGGAGTTATGAGAAAAGGTTAAAAGTATTACATCTCTTCAGCCTAGAAAAACAGAAGGGAAAGAGGGGAACTGACTGAAGTCTATAAAATCATAAATGACAAATTTAGTACAGAGAGTAGAAAAGGGCAAACATGGAAGCCGAGTTTAGTTTAGAACAGAAGGTAGGAAGCACTTTTTTACACACAGTTACAAATGCATGGAATAGCCTGCCAGGTGAAATAGTAGGATCTAAAACACTGGGAACATTTATAGATTTTTTTTTTTTTTTTTTTTAAAGACCAGATTCTGTATTTTTAAATGACGGGCGAGCCTTGATGGGCTGAATGGCCTTTTCTCATTCCCAAACTTCTTGCACCTGTTCCATTGATCTTTGTTTAGATTAAGCTTCTGAAATCTCCACGTTGAATCCTAAGACTAAGTTCTTAATGCTACTCTCTCCAACATCGAAATACATTTAAACTAAATTACACAAGTACATTACCCCCCCACTATTACAAACCTGTCAGGGTCCAAGCCTTCTGTTTGTTATATTGAGGCGTTCATTATAGCGAAAGGACAATCAAAGTGAACGATAAACCTATGCAGCTGTTAATGAGAGGAGATTGTGAATAAAATAATTACATTGACCTGTTCGTCTCATGCATACAGTATTCTGCCTTTGCTTTATCCTGATCGTTAAAGAATTATAACGCAGTAAAAATCAATCTGACATGAATCGTGCACCAAATCTTAATCCACCGTGCAAGAATCCCAAAATGAGCTTTTATCCCAAATCAACCTGACATGAAAATTTGACATAAAAAGTTAATCAGATCCTCAAGTTTTTTTTTTTTTTTTTTTTTCTTTAATCAATTTTGCTTTGCCGGATGGTTACGACACAGATATGCCTGGTTACTTCTTTTTTCAAACGATCGACATAGTTTCCAGCTTTGTTGCAAGATAAAATCATTTTCGATTCGGAAGCATAGTTACACAGTGCACACTTTTTATTGAGACAAGGTGCGTTATAATAAAGAGCGTTATAGCAAGGGTGTACTGTATTGGAGAAGCACACATGGAATTATAACATGAAACAGTATAAAACTTAAATTGTAGCTTTATAATCCAAGAATCAATCCCATTCACACACAGGCATGTTTCAGTGTTGGGGGGAACCTTTAGAATCAATCCCATTCACACTCAGGCATGTTTCAGTGCTGGGGGGGACCTTTAGAATCAATCCCATTCACACTCAGGCATGTTTCAGTGCTGCGGCGGTACCTTCATCTGTGTGCAGATATTCTCACACTGGCGCTTCACGGAGCTCTTCTTAATTACTTTGAAGTCCCAGGAACAGAACACCTTCATGGCGAGATCCCCGTGAGGGTTGTCAATGCGGTAGCTCTGCCCGAAGGACTTGGACATGCTAGAAAGAAAACACTGGTCAAGTCAGAAATGCAATGCAACACAGCAAGACACTTTCCAAAAAACAATAAGAAGACAGATACCGGTGGGGGTTTTGTTAGAAGAGGTGGTCAAAAAGTCTTGTACTGGACAGAAGGCTAGCAGTACAATGTTATTTATTTGAGAAGTTCTTAGGAACAAAGGGGTCTTCTTTCCTGGCATTTTCACACAGGACCAGAAGTTGTTTTTTTGTTCCAAATATACTCTGAGATTTTTGATTCTATGATGGGGAATTCAGGGATGGAAACAGGACTATGGCAAAGCAGTTTCGCCCATTCCAAGTTTTTAGATTAGCCACATTATAGAGGTAACAAGCTTGCGTGTGTCTTATTCGACTCCTAGTAAAACCAGGAATGGATCAAGCTGTTATGCAATGGGATTCTTATTGCCATCCCTGTTATTGTATGGCTTATGATACTATTATAATGTATACGTCATCTCTCATTGCAAGCAGTTTCTCTTTGTCATGCCACACTCAAGATGACTGGACATTCCTATAGGCCCCCAGTGTTAGGCACAGTGTTAGAATGGTTCAGCCCAGCCCCTGTGCACCTGCAGTAAGTCCCTTACCTGTAGACCAGAAGGATGCAGGTGATGAAGAAGGAGATCACGATGGTAAAGAAGTACGCGAGGGGAATGTTGTAGGGCATGCGGGTGTCCAAGCTGTTCAGACCCACGGCGCACCCAGAGCCATTGCGAGCTGGACCACAGCCGTTCACAGTGGAGTTGATATAGTAACCATAGTACAGAACCGTGTCTGTGAAATAGCCCTGTGAGGAATCCCAGAGTCAGGGAGGTTTTTCACTGGGCAATGTGCCTCGGATCTTTTTAAACATATTTATGGGTATGGCTGTGTCATTGTGGGATATTGCCACTTCTCAGGCTGGTTGAAGAGGAGTGCTGATATCCCACAGAAACACACACAGAGGAGAGAGGGGAGAGGTGTGACTTACAGCCCCGGTGACAGAGGAGAGAGGGAAGAGGCGTGACTTACAGCCCCGGTGACAGAAGAGAGAGGGGAGAGGCGTGACTTACAGCCCCGGTGACAGAGGAGAGAGGGGAGAGGCGTGACTTACAGCCCCGGTGACAGAAGAGAGAGGGGAGAGGCGTGACTTACAGCCCCGGTGAGCAGCTCCAGCCCCTGGAAGGGGAGGCGGTGGGTCTGGCCGCTGGGCGGGTGGGCTACCTGAGGGACTGCGAGGAAGACGACATTGACGAGGAGGAGGAAGACGTTGAAGAGCAGCAGCGTCTTGAGGAAGACGAAGTAGGAGAGGACGCCAGTGCCGAAGCGCCCGCTCACCTTCTTCAGGGCCACGTGCCACAGCTGCAGAGAGTGCAGGAAGGAGAGCAAGCTGTACCTGCCGTTGCGAAAACCCTGTAGCGAGATAGAGAGATATACACTCTGAACCCCAAAACACCACCACAATTCAAAGAGATACACCCTGAACTTCAACACACCACCACAATTCAGACAGATACACCCTGAACTTCAACACACCACCACAATTCAGAGAGATACACCCTGAACTTCAACACACCACCACAATTCAGAGAGATACACCCTGAACCCCAACACACCACCACAATTCAGACAGATACACCCTGAACTTCAACACACCACCACAATTCAGACAATACATCCTGAACTTCAGAGTATACTAACGATGATGAGGTAGTATTTGAGCCAACTGCAGCAGGGTATCTGGTTCCTGGAGTGGGGAACCCCCTTCGAATTGCAGGCATGTCTGTGGGAGAAAATACACAAAGACCTCTTCACAGCAACATACAAGCACTATTCAAGATACACAGATACAAACATGCTGCACAGCAGGAGTACCAAGAATGTAAACATATTCAATCATCACAGATGCTGAATAATCTTGGATTACCTAATGGTACCCTCTGTTGGACAGTCCTAGACTATTGCTAATGAGATTACCTCCACAAGCATGAACTCTGCCCTGCACTGTGAAACAAGGCACTGAAAAGATGCTCTTACCTCAGATTCTTCTTTTCCAGCAGGCTGAGGGGCATGGTTTTCAGCATGCGCCCCCTATCACTCACAGAGAGGTTCTGCAGGTTGTCAAACAGGTGTTGTCTATTTTCTGATAATGCATAAAAGGACATAGATAATATTGGGAAGGAGAACAGGTCATCTGCAGAAATTTACTTATAAAAAGAGTGTGCCTTAGTAAAAGCAGCGAAGTGTAATAAGTGGCAAACCTTGGTAAAACTATGGTAAAATAGTACAAACCATGAAAAAAATCAAGGGGAAACTGCGGTAGCTTTACCTGCTACTTCACCTGGTATACTTCTAACATTGATAGTCCAGTGGTTAATGAAAAGTGCTTAATACCAAGAGATTCGCGGTTCTAATCCTAGCTGAGACACTGTGTGTGACCCTGAGCAAGTCACCTCCTTATGCTTCATCCTTATTGTAAGTGACTCTGCAGCAGTTGCTGATGCATATTTCACAACCTAGTCTCTGTAAGTTGCTTTGGATAAAAGCATCTGCTAAATGACTAATCAATAATAACATACATAAATACTAAAAGAAACTCAGTGAATTAAAGTAAAAGAATGGCTTAGAATTGCAGGCTTGGAGATTCCCTAAAACTAAATTTTTTTTTTTTTTTTTTTTTTTGACAAATATTAATCAATATGTAGTAGAGGCAGTAGGCAATAACAGCATGTCAAAAAAATGATATATTACATAGAGGAAGGGTGAGATTCTGTACTCTCTCTGTCTCCAGGTGTTTCCTGAAGTTATCTTTTCAGATAAAACAATGACATTCAGTTTTGACACTTCCCTTTTCTACTAGATTGTGTAGCAACACACTACTGCAATACTATCTAGCTTCCTATTTAAACAACAAACATGAAAAAGCAAAAGCTACAGTAAAGGCTTCACAAACCAAACTAAACCAAACCAAACCAGATCATAGTCCTGGTGATATTCATTTTTCAGGCGCCAATGTTAAAAAACCAAGTAGTGAGCACTGATTTATTTATTTTTTTTAGAAACACTTGTAAATTCAATGACAAATGTTTGGACTAAGAGTATTTCTCAATGTCTTCAAGAAAGAAAGAAAAAAACACTGTTAACTTTGCACTGGAACAAACGCTCCAAATATCTGTCCCTTAATATTCCTGGTGCACTGACCTTCCTCCCCTGCTGCCTCTGGGTCCGTCTCCACTTGGTGTCCACAGATGCTGGGCCGGGAAGAGTGAGACTGGTCCTGGATGGAGGGCCGGCTTCGTCGCCTTCGCAGTTTCATCGTGCGGTTGTAGTACTGCGAGATGATTGCTCCGCGATTGCGGCCTGGAGACAAGAAAATAAAAACAAACGCCAATCAGCACTGCGGGTGGCATTTCACAGAGCAACATATGTTCACACGGCAACCAAAGGTTTCATATTTTTATTTATTTAACTGGGAGATTTACCCGTAAATATATACATTTGCTAAAAGAAATAAAGGAAAGAAAGCAGCTGAACACATGGCAGATCTGTATGAACGCGGACTCGCTCACCGATGGTGCGGCTCGGCATGGCAGACAACACTCTCAGGGTGACCGGGGAGAAGTTTTCACTCAACAGCGGCTCCTCCTTCTGTCTCTCCTCCCTGTTGCCGCGGCCGTGTAGCGGAGATGCCAGGAAGGCTGGGTTTTCTGAGCGACACAAAGCAGAGCCGGTTAAATACCCAGAACCCTCGGGGGCGTACTGGGAACAAAATAAAAAAGATGTTCTCCAAAAACGTCCTTCAAAAGAAGGTCGCTAAGTTGACATTTATTACACAGGAATTAAATATAAAACTAAACCAGCCCCCTCAATCCTCCCTTCTACCTGTCCCCCTGCCAGCCATGTCTTCCATCTCGAAGACGGCAGACCCACCCTGGCTGTGGCTCTGCTCCTCTATCAGCTCATTGAAGGAGTCGTGGACGATGTTCTCGTCGTATGGAGAGAAGCCCAGGAATCTGTACAGACAGGCAGAGAGGGAGATTCTGACATCTATTTGTCGATTTAATAATGCCAGCAGGGCAATACTTCCATTACAGGCCTTTTTAATATCACTTAGACGGACACACGTGCTGACAGCTGACAGAGGGGGCTTTAACAGGAGCTACCCAATAATCTGGCAAACAAGCATTAAAACAGTGTTGATGGAACAAAATGTGCCACTTTTACAGTGAAACGGTACTAAAATACTGTTCAAGGAATTTATATGCATCCTCTACTGCACTGTAGAAGCATTCTGCTGTATTTGTGAGGGGCCTGTGGAGGTCTAGAATACACTGCAATACATACTGCACGCTACTTTAAATGGCTGCTTTAAAAAACAGAACCTTTATATTTTCAGCAACGCTGCACTTATAATAAGAGACACTGCGACGTTTGGGGAAATAGGCGACACAATTACTACACTTCTCGGATATCGAACAAGGACAGCGTTGAGATCTGCTGGGTCATATGAATAGACAGATTTAGGAAATGGTCTACAAAAGGTGGTCAATATACAAAGCACTGTTATAAATGGCAGGGGAGTGAACTCAGGTCATGCTTACATCCCAGTGAAGGCTGACAGGAAATGAGTCAAGGTATATGTCTCTGTACTGAAGAAAACAATCAAGTGTGCAGGCATGAATAACACTCAGGAGACAAGCTGTCACACTGCTAACTGATGACTGGGAATGTATTACATTGATATAGTTCCATGAAGGGGAATGTTATATAGAGAATAAAGGATCCATGAAGGGGAATGTTATATAGAGAATAAAGGAAAAACTAACAACAGCATATGTGCTAGATCCTGTGCCGAACCCTGATATTGAACTACAATGTTAAACCCTTATTTTTCCTTTTTTTTAAATAATTTTTACAAAAATAATTATTTTACCACACTATGGTGTTTTTGCACTTTGTTTTGTTTGTTTATATGCTTTACCATACCTATCTGTGCTTTACCATGCTTTTACTGTGCTTTATTACAATTTGCTACACTTTTACTATGGAAGACTTCTACAGGGGGTATTAGAAAGACCCTTTACGTTATGTGAAATATAATGAAGCAATAACTGTTACAAAAATGTTTTATATAAAGACATGCATCTACTAGAGATATATTCATACCACAACACACAAAAAAATATGTTATATTTCAGCACTGTAGCTCCTGGCATAGACGATAGAATGATAGAAAGCTGTAAATGCATTTAGCACTGTTAGTTTTGCTACTGCTTTAACTTGTTTGTGCCCTATTTATTTTTCCTCATTAGTTTTGATTAGGCAAGTAAGCTGTGATCTGAACCTTGACCTGAGCACAGAAACGGCAGTTTAAGAAGACATACCTGTGCTTGTTACCTATACATTGGGGCGAATTAAGCTCATATTAAAACCATGAATGGAGTACACTGCTGTGCAATAGTAGTCTTATTTCCGTCTCTGAACTGTGAACTCACTGCTGCACCTCCTCGGCTTCAGGGAGGTCGAGGTGGAAGTTGACGCTCCGGGCCATCTCCGTCATTCTGTTCACCTGTCTGTCTGCCCGCCTTGTTCTGTGCCCTTCGAGTGACCTCGCTGTCTTGCTGGATGGCAGGGGTATCAGAGAGGCAGTTTTACCCAGTCAGCACCCTGCCTCGCTCCTGTCATGTTTCCCGTTACCTGAAAGAAAAATGGTCAGACACTCGCTGGCATTAAAAAAGTGCTGAGTAAGCAGGGGACAATGGGCCCTGAAGAGGTAATTGAGTCAACACTGTTTTCAAGGAGGCACACATACAAATGTTATTATTATTAACAAACGTTAAGAAGAAGAAGAAGAAGAAGAAGAAGAAGAAGTGATTATTTTTTTAAGAAACACGGCAATCCACACGTTTCATTTATTTTGATGTTTGTAAAGTGTTTTTTTGTTGTTAATAAACCACAGGAAACAGGACAATGTTTTCAACAACAGTACAACCTTATCGGACAGATATACGCACCCTGGTATTGTATAGAATACGAATTTTTTGTTTGTTTGTTTTAGCGTTTCCTTTCTCTTCACACTTTCCGTTTGTTTCAGTAAACACTGTACCGTTGAATGGTTGAAGTTATTAATGTAATATCTAAAACTAGCTTGGATCTTTTTGTGATTCCTCCGAGCAGCAAGGGTATAAATATTGGGAGGCATTCAGAAAAAAAAGCAACGAAATGTATGCATTGAAAACGCACTATACATTATTTTTTAAGAAACCACACTTGGAAAAGATGATATGCATGTAATAGTTACTACAAAGAATAAATTGCATTAGTTAAGTTTTTTCTTTTCTTTGAGGAAAAACGTAGGAAGATTGCTTAAGTTATTGCTCTCCTGCCACAGCAGGTAACTTGCACGGTGTACTTTGGAAAATGTAGCTGACCTTTGGCGTTCTGAAGCGCAAAGTTTAATTAGTGACCACAACAATATAGTTATGTACACGATTGATTTTAATATTACTTTGATAACTACAGTATATAAAATCTATTTATTTACTGCTGAAAATGTAAATAATAACACAGGTGTACATCGTCAGAATGTGGTACGCTGTCAATGCTGTGACTACTAGAACAGGACAAAGTGTAGTTCAACCATAAAATCGCATATGTTTTTCAGTTTTAGACAACCCAGTATATTGCATATCAGTTAAAGTCACATAAATTTGCTGATTTGTGAATATATATATATATATATATATATATATATATATATATATATATATATATATATATATATATATATATATATATAAACAATCACTTTCTTTAAGGTCCAAATTCAGTACATGGTTCCCAGTTTAGATGGGCGTTTCCTTGTTTTCCGAGCTCAGATCATTTGCGCTTGCCCAGTGTACCACTTTTTAAATAGCAGGACTACCGCAAAATGACATCACACCGGTTCTTTAAAATTACATTTACACCAAAAAATAAATAAAAGAAAATAATGGAGGCATTGAAATCTGGTTGTGTTCTCTAGTTAATCTAATAAACAGTATCCATTCCCTAGATTAACACATGGAAATAGCCTATGTCTTTCAGCTCCGTCGAATACAGTGAAAGGGGAATATTTGATAAATGAAAACTAATTTTCATTTTAATACCAGTCTAACCTTCACCGTTTCTCCCAAATCTTGTGCGAGCCACGGCATTTTCAATTCTCGAGAATGTATGCAACGTCGTTTCTGACGCTAGCATTTTCTTAAAAAATTATTTTAAAAAAGTTTTACTTCATAACTAAAATAAGTAAAGAAACACACAAAGTGTATGATTTATCCACAAAGAATAAGTACTTTAATAAAAAAAAAAAATTTAGGTGAGTAGGACTAACCACAAATAAAATATCTTTAAAAAAAAAAAAAAATATATATATATATATATATATATATATATATATATATATATATATATATATATATATATATATATATATATAGATAGATAGATAGATAGATAGATAGATAGATAGATATTTTGATCTTTAATATTTGAGCCAGACCTTTTCAAAGAGCAAGCTAATTAAAAACTTAACAGCTCTCAGTCTGTCATAAACAAAAACAGGCTTTCAGTATGACTGTACAAATCTGATAACTGATTAATTTGTTCCATGAAGTCCTTTAGCTTCAGGAAGTATGCAGTCTTATCTTCTACGGTGTTATAATTTAAAAAGAGCACCCTGAATGCATGTGCTGATGTGTCTGGGGGAGAGTCAAACAACTCACAGGAAAGAGAGGCCCACGTTTTGCAGCTGTGCAGTGTACGTCCAAGTCTCTGCTTGCACAGTACAGAGGTCGATACCGTTCCCTTTAATATTCAGCTTGTAGCACCACTGCTACAAAGCAACCTTTAATCCTCTCTGGCACCACAAACAGCTGAAGCCACCTTTAGTAGCATCTGATCTGCTATAATAACCCAAGGATTTAGCACCAGTACCGGGCTGTGTGAGGAAGCTTTGCCTGACCAGCCACTGGTGATATCACAAGTTCTGATGCCCATTCAGATCATGTGAACACTTGCAGTGGACCTCAAATTAGTGGTAGGCAACGCTTCAGCAAGAGACAACCTGTCTTCTATGCACGCAGGACAACTCTTCAGCCAGCAAGCAAATACAATTGTGTAACTGCTGTTACCCATTCCAGTAATAAAGTGAAGCTAGTGTGACAGCTTCAGTGCCCATCGGGCATAAGGCTGACTGGCAGACTCGTCTCATGTGTGTCCAAGCTTGTGTCACCCCACACAGTATCCGATTAACAACCTGAGCAGAGGAACCATGCAGAGAAACACTTACCGTCTGTCGTCTAGAGGCATCCAAACGTACTCCCTTCGCCCTGAGAAGTCACACTCATCAATATATAGAAATGTCAGTAGGATGCTATGTTCATAAATACTGCAGCTTCTGCTTCAGTGAGGAAGCGATGGTGTACTCTTGGTTTCCTGTCATGTGATATGCAGTAACCGGTTTGAATGGTTTAATGCTGCTTTGTTATGAGCCATCACAAGGAGTCGTAAGCTTTCTTTCTTTTTTTTATTTTTGCAAAGTGCTGTGATAGAGAGCTGAGCCATGGAGGAAGAGGGCCAGGACTGTTTAGATTACTCACGTACGGTCTCGAGTAAGTTTGGGTTGAGAATCGTGGGGATTAGGGTGCAGTTTTAAATGTAGATGCTTCCTTCGAGCTCTTCCTTCCTGTAACTCAGCAAGACAAACTAAAAGCCATTATGCTGCATGCTGGTCTGGTTCGATTACCTTAGCATCTCTGATCAGAAGACAACAGACCGTATTCACAAAGCATTAACTCATTAGCTATGTAGAGAATAGTTTTTTTTCAAAGCTTTGTGGCCCAATATATTACGAAGAAATGATCTGACCCACCAAATATTTTATATAAAGCTTTGTGGCCCAATATAAGTTATAAGAAATGATCTGATATATATATATATATTATATATATTATATATATATTATATAATGTTTCAAACTAGATCCCAGGGTGGTTATATATATATATCATATATATTTTCAAAGAAACTCCCACCAAATATATAGGGTGGTATATATATATTATATATCATATTTTTATATAATAATATATAATATATATATATATATAATATATATATATATATATATATAATATATATATATAATATTACCATAAAAAAATGTATCTCCTAGTTTCACTTAAAATTTACGAAAGATTGGTAACCAAAGTAGTAGTAATTCAAACCAGTTGGTGTATTATAACTAGAATTTGCACTATATTCTAGTTGGTCAGGTGCATTTCCAGCTCATTTCATTCTGCTGTTTCCAGATGAGGGTTCAGAGTCCTGTTTCCTGGATCCCTCCTACTGCTACCACCAAACAGAGATCTTCTCTGAGCTGCCCAGCCAAAAAACCCTGAGGAAGAGGCCAGTGCAAGACAGCAGCCCCCGAGTGTCTGGAGAGGGGTCGGAGAGCCACAGGGCAGAGACAGTCAGCGCCAATTCCAGCCGGGATAGGGGCTGGGACCTCCTGAAAGACGACAGGCGCCCACTCCGAAACTACCCGCTCAGCATCGCTGAGAAGAGGCACATGAGGTGAGCGCCCTGCATTCAGAAAGGACTTTTTAAAAGTGGCATTATGAACATTTTGGTATTGTTTGATATCAGCATGGTGCTCACTCAAGATATTTCTCATAAGGGTGAGAACATGATCATTTGTCTCTTTTAATCTTTTACAATTAAATTGCACGTAGAGATCTATTAAATGTCACAGAAAGCAGTGATTGAGAGCACTGACACAGAAAAAACACAAAACTCGCGATGTCATACAGGTGTCTCCGTCTGTCAGGGAGACGCGTCGATCCTGGAGCGGCCAGATCAGCTGGTGGCTGTCATGGAAACAGAGCCAGCTCACCTCCTGGCGCCGTTTCCGCGAAAACCTGGCGAACGCGTTTCAGGACCTGAAGCCATGGAAGGGGCCACTCCGGGAGATTGAGGGTGAGAGACGTTTTTAGCGGGTTTTCCTTTCTAAGAGGTAAACGGTATAAAAGTATAGCATGCATTAGCAACGCTATATCACGATTTATCGTACTATTGTCCTCTAACACACCTTTCACTGCACACAGTAAACTGTATTTATTTTTTTAAAGTTTTACATACACTATGCACAGTAAACTTATGCAACCCATTGTAAGCCGCAATGTTTGTTTGTTTGAATTCTTCTTAGGAAAATTTGGCACTGGAGTGAAGTCGTTCTTCACCTTGCTTCACTGCCTCATCTATCTCAACCTGGTTTCCTGCGTTTTCATTGCTGGTCTTGTTGTGGTGCCTACTGCCCTGCTGAGATCAGAGTTGCTAGATGTGAACGAGACCAGCACCCACAGAACAGGCAAGCGAAACCTGACCTCACAGAAGTGGGCAAAACATATCTGTTAAAATACCCCACTGCAAACTTGTGTAAGGTTGCTGGCCATGCCTAGAGATCTTTATATCAATTAACAGAGAACAAGCTAACCTGTGGTCATTGTTTGCAGGGGAATGCAACAGCAGTGGTATAAGTGATAAGAAACCCTTCTACTCACACATTAAGGATTTCTTTTTGGGATCTGTAAGTATTGCTTTCTTTTTAAATAGAAACAGCATCTTCAAAAGCAGTCGTATAAAACGTGCAGATGTCTTGGTGTATTTCCCACTGTCTCGTTTGTCCCAGGGTTTTATGAAAGACTCCTACCTATTCTATGGGTTTTACCCAGGGGCTGGGTTGTCCCAGCACTCCTATAACATCCCCTTGATGTACCTGCTCTGCTCGGTTGGGATCTTGTTCCTCAGTCTGCTCTGGGTGGTGACAAGGTGAGCACAGACAGGAAAGAACCCTTCTGGTGTCTTTGTGCAAGAAGAGTTGTTTCCAGAATAACCAAATCCTCACAAAACTATGAACCAGAAATAAACAACCCAACATTTAGCTTAGTGGCTTGTAATTAGTCTTTCCAGTGACAATTAGGTGTGAATAGTTTTCAGACCACCTCATTATAGATTATCCCCATGCCATTGTCATGTAAAGTGAGGTACTTCTTTTATGGATAATGGCGGCCTCTGCAGGTGAGTCAAGGTAATAGGAAATAAATGCAATAACTGTAATGCATGTCAGACAACAAATGGTCAAAGACAGCTCACTTTGAGGGTACATTTGAAGTGAATGAGTATGAAGCTTTATCCAGAACCATACTGTGCACTTCCCCTTACCCAAGGTTGGGGAGAGATTACAAGGTGCGGTGGATGCAGGGCCGACAGTACAAGACCCTGCTGAGCTTCAAGATCTTTGCCGGCTGGGATTTCTGCATCCGGGAGACAGAATCGGCCACACTGAAACAGAGCAGAATCAGGAACGACCTCAAGGTGAGGTAGAGTCCTGGGCACAGCAGGTTCCTTGCTTTTACCACTGAAGCATGATGACAGCTGGAGTGCCAGACAGCACCAGAGATGTTATTGTAAAAAAGAACTGCAACGCAACTAGTAAAACAAAGAGCTAGGGCTTCGCGGTCCCTAAACTCCTGGGTTGTTTCGCACTAGTTTTGTTATATTTCCATTTGGATTTTATGTTCACAAAAATTCTGCAGATTGCACCAAAAAGCTTTGGTCAAGAGGAGCCAATGTAGTCCTTGGGGACGATCAAATTCCTTGGACAATTTTAGACCTCCCTCCACCTCATTATATGTTATCATCATGTCGCCTTTACCAGAGACTTGTATCGTTTTATGTTTTCCAATAGACAGAGCCTGCTTCGTATAGAGGTAGACAGCAGCCCGGTTGTTGCTCACTGTGTTCTCTCGTTGGTGTCAGATGGACCTGGATGAGGAGCAGTATCATCAGCGCGTCTCCGAGCGGACGGTGAAGCAGCGGGCTCTGCTCTGCCTTATCAGAGTCGTCCTCAACCTGATTGTGCTCACGCTGCTCGCTGGAGCCTTCTTTGTCATCTACCAAGCCACGCAGGTGTCCCAGAAATACCAGCAGGTAAGTGGGCTCCAGGGGGACTTGGAGGGATCGTTGTAATAATCCACAGTTTGGAGGGATTATTATTAGCTATGCTGATGCTGTCTGCGGATGCTGCAGTCCTTTGTGTCACTCTGTTATTTCTCAGTTCTCGGAGTCCTACAGCTTTCTGATTGAATACCTGCCATCCCTGTCCATCACCCTGATCAACTTCCTGCTGCCCCAGGTGTTCCGCAGGCTGGTCAAGTTTGAGGATTACTTGCTTACCACCCAGATCAACCTGACCCTCTTCAGGTGAGGAGCAACGTTCTCAGCACACTGTTTATTCAGGCATAATATAATACTCTGGATTTATCACAATATAAAGCACACCCATGCATTTAAAAAAAAAAAACTACAGCTGTGTGTATTTGGGGGATCTGTTTCAATGATCTTTTGCAGTCTCTGAGAGCCCTGCTAATGGAAGTTGATAAGGAGGGTTCTTTGATTGTGTTCCACTCATGTAGGTGCGTCTTTCTCAAGCTGTCCAGCCTGGGGATGTTCCTTTTCTCCCTCTATCAGCAGATCTTCTGCTCTGGGAACTTGGAGAATCCCAAATGCAAAACCTGCAGATACAATTGCGATTACCAGGTAAGCCTGCAATTCAGGTAATTTTGGAGCTGTTGCGGGGGGGTGGGCAATTAATGGAGCAAACATGGGGTAGAATTGATTAGGAATCAATGATTTGAATGATTCGGTGCATCCTCCTACTGTCATGAGGACAGTTCTTGTTTGTCTGTTGCAGTGCTGGGAGACGAAGGTGGGGCAGGAGATATACAAACTGTTGCTGTTTGATTTTCTGGCCTGCATCGGGACCACGTTCCTCCTTGACTACCCAAGAAAGTACGGACTCTTATTTTTTTTTGCATCTGTCTGTTTTGTATTGAATACTGGTAACAGTGGCATTGCTAGACCGTCCCGTCACAACAGAGTCCCCAGTGCCTCACCTCATCTTGGGAGAGTGAGTGATGGTTTGAACCCCATTCACATTGCATTGCAAACAGGTAGCATTGCATTGGCTCCCTGGGGTTACCTGGCTCATTTGGCAAAGCAGACAGGTGATCTCTCCACTCCAAACAGTGTTATATCTTCAATCCCTGCCTCCTTTATTCTGTCTCATACCAGGGATTCATTTGACCCGGACCGCACCGGATCTTGTGCAGGTGAAAACTATATAGTTTTAAAATGATGAACCGTATGGTGGGGGGGGGGGAACAATTTTTTTTTTGTTACATAAGTACAATAAAAATAAAAAAACGCTTTCTTGTTCCATTAATTGAATGACAAAAGTATGTGTCTGTCTGTGTGTGTTTCTGGGTTTCTGTGCCTGCGTGTGTCTGTGTATCTGTTTGTGTGTCTGTTTGCATGTGTCTGTGTGTGCGTGTGTTTCTGTGTGTTTGCTGATGTTCTCTGGTGAAGTCTACATGTCTGTGTGCATGTGTTTCTTTGTGTGTGTGTTCATGTTCCCTGGTGATGTCGCTCGCTCTGCAGGGTTCTGGTGGAGAAGTGCTCATGGCGGCTGGTCCAGTTCATTGGAAAGGATCGCTTCATCGTCCCCTTGAACGTGCTGAACATCGTCTATAGCCAGACCCTCACCTGGACAGGCCTGTTCTACTGCCCCCTGCTGCCCCTGCTCAACTGTGTCATGCTGTTCCTCATGTTCTACATCAAGAAGGTAGGGCAGCTCACTGCAGCCTCCCCACCTCCACAGCATGGTGGGTCTGTATGAAACACGCAGATGAAGGCAGGAGCCCAAACTTTCGTCTGCTTGGCGTCTATCGATCTATCGATTAATAGATAAGGGCAGAATCCTTGGATTCTTAAGTGTCCAATGTGCTGCAGTGTAATTTCCTAACCCTGCTGTTCTGATGATCAGGTAACCCCCCTCTTCCCAACCTGTTCCTGCAGTTCAGCCTGTACAACTGCCAGCCAGCCAAGAGAATGTTCCGCTCGTCCAGCTCCTCTGTGTTCTTCCAGTGTGTGCTGCTTTTGGGGCTCCTCCTGGCACTGGTCTCTGTCGGAGTCAGCATCTTCATGTAAGCTCACACAGCAGCTGTCACCCAGTTTACTCAATTATTGCCTGTGCCTTACCACGGCTTCACTATACCTTCCTTTCCTTTCCTACACTTTTACTGGATCTTTTTTTTTTTTTTTTTTTTTTTTGCACCATGTTGTAATTGTCCTTCTAGGAGGGACCGAATGTTGCATTGAGTTGCATTGTTGCATTTTTTTTTATATTTCTGCGTATAATAAGATGCAATTCAATTGTTTTAATTTCCCTCTGTGGCAGAGCAGAGCTCTGCCCTATATAGATTGGCAGGGATGGGGTTAAATTTCCCTCCCTGCCTGGGTTTATTGTGTTCAGGTGGCTGGGGTTGATTGGAGTAATTAACGATCAATCAGCACCCAGCCACCTGACATAAAAGGAGGACTCAGCTTCCCATTAGGGGAGAAGGGAGCTGAGGAAGCAAGCATGTGGTTGTGCTTGCTTTTGTGGTTTTGTGGTTTTTTTTTAATTTTCTAATCCAGTGAAGGCATCACCCAGCCTGGAAACCTTTATTTTTGTAGTTTTTGCTTTTGTGTTTTGTTATTTGTGTTTAAATATCTTTGTTTTCGCCCTTGTGCTCTTTTATTTTGTGTTTATTTTTAATAAAAGTATTATTTTTTTGAACTGCAGTCTGTCACTGGGCCTCTGTCCACTCGCCAGCCTGTCACACCCTCATACTTCTATGTTTCTTTTTCAGTACCTGAACAATTGTCGTTTTGGTGTGTACTTCAACATCCCTCAAGCAAATAAAAATTGGGATTGTTTTTGCTGTTCTATATATTCTAAGGGTTTACTATAGAATATATAGAGTGTGTACTATATGAACAGTGATTGTATCAGACCCTGTGGATCAAGGGCATTTTGTTGTTATATAGCAAATAATATATGGAGTAAGGATTTGTTATATATATATATATATATATATAGAGAGAGAGAGAGAGAGAGAGAGAGAGAGAGAGAGAGAGAGAGAGAGAGAATTTCTATATTTCTAGTAAGCTTTTGCATTCTTCCATTGAGGAAAATACCTAGTGTGTGGTGTGTAGAGATATTAATGCAGCATGTAGACCCTCAATGGAAATACAGCCTCGTACTGTTCTCCTCTCTTTAATTGCGCCTCCAGAAGCTGCTGTTCCCAAGTCTGTGGTCCATTTCAGCGGTATAACCTGAGCTTTGAGGTGGTGGCAGCCTGCATCAACACTCTCCCAGGAGTCGCTCAGAGAGCTCTCTATTATATCCTGTCAGAGGCCTTTGCCATCCCCTTGATCATCTCCGAATGGTACGTTAAACCAGCCAAGTTTAACAGCAAGTGGGGGAGCTGGATAAGCTAGCCCAGGTGGGACACACAACTGTGATAAAGTTTACTCAAACTTCTCATTCCACTCATCAAACGTTTCTAAGCCAGCAGCAGTCTAGAAAGAGTTTCGAGAAAAGGCAAATATGCTGCACACAAATATGGCTTGGATGCGTTTTACAGGCATGCAACAGATATTGTTTTGAATAACAATTTTAAAAAAGCCAATTACAATGCCAATACCAGACACCCATTGACATGTCAATAACACAGTGTTATATTGTACTGTTCTGTACTCTTGCAATTATCTAATCAGTGTTTTCAAAAACACTTGACACCACCATTATTATTATTATTATTATTATTATTATTATTATTATTATATGGAGAAGACACATGTGGCTATTTTTCCAAAGCCTTCACTCCAGTTTTAATTAAATCAAATCTTTTGAAAATAAGAACATTTTAAGTTAAATGAGAAACAGTCAACCTGGGAGTGCATGAGTTATGTTTCTTAGACGTGTGGTTCTACTTTTTAAAATTGAAAGGTGTTTTTCTCCATTTGAAAAAGTAGGAGTAAATTAAAGACTGGAAAATATATGGAACAGTGTTCTGTGCGTTGTTGGTAACTGTCAGTGTTTCTATCCACAGCATTCTGCTGACCTTCTACGTTTCCCTGGTCAGAGCGCACCAAGGCACTATTGAAGAACTGAAAGAGAAGCTGGTCATGGTGAGCATAGTGATGATAGTCATAGTAGCAAGATAGCAGGGGTTTGTGAGCTAAGGGTCTTTAAGTGGCTCATCTGGTAAAGGCATGTAGCGTGCAGACTGAGTCAGATTTGCATGTGGGCAAATTCCACAGTGAGCATCACATTGGCTGTGGAGCTCCTGTGGGTTAGACAGGGAGTCACCTCACCCCACTACAGTGGCTGGCCAAGCCTGGTGATTTTTGGGAACAAGAGGACAGTGATGGGGATATACAGTCAGGAGTACATACCTATTCAAAAATTCAGTCTTGCTGAGAGTCTGAGATCTAAAAAGATTCCAAGGTGCTTTGCTAGAAACAGTTTAATGTTACATGATACAATCTTCATCAATATAGCGCCTTTCGTGACATAGTTAATGGCCAAGTCGCCCCAAGCCACGAGGAACAGAAATTAGAAAAGATAATTGTCAGACCAAGCCCTTGTCTACCTATACCCAAATGCATAACATTTGTGATTCCACCCCCCCACCGCCTCAGGATGTTACTGATAAACGATTCTTGGTGAAGAAGCTCTCAGCTTTGGCCAAAAAGTACAAAGGTGAGCTGGACAGAAACATCTCGACAGACAGCAGTGGAGACGGCCCTTCAAGGGAGGGCCCGGTGGACCCCTGTGGCTTCCGACCTGCAATGAGCCGCCCGGGACACAGCAAGGAGTCTGGGGGGGGGCCCAGAAGTACACCAGCAAGAAGAATAAATGAGAAGATGAACCTTGTGTAGATAATTATAATGGTCAGATTGATGGCCGTAATTATAATATAATACATAGCTGTTTGGCTGTAGCTTTGTCAGGCTGTATAGCCCAGTATTTCAGGAGTAATGTGATGTGTTTATGCTACTTGATGTAATTTAAGCATCATTTACTACTGTGTGTTTCTGTCCTGTTTTTTGGCACTGGTAATAGCATCGCTTAATACCGGTTCCCATTTGTGCCTCTGCTCAGCTGTGCATTTCCTCCTTACTTGTCTTCAAAACCAGCTTCTTTTGTTTCATAGCCTTCAGGGTAAGGCAATGAGGAACAAGTCGAATAACAGAGCAGTGCTGAATGGTTTGGTTTTGCGTGGGGTGTGTCACAATCCCATGTAGAAGCCCAGCAAAGTGGCTTAGATAAGCATGAGAAAGAACAGGGACTATAGATCAAGCATGTGGGTTAACAGTGATGGTAATTAGTATAGGCTGCTGAACACTTCATATAGTAAAACTGGCATGACAACTGCTGTGTTTCAATAAACAATATCATTTACCATGGCTACTTTGTTTTTCTCCTGCTTATTTAGTATGCAGTAAGATTTTTTTTTTTTTTTTAACCACACCTCTTTGTACATTACCATCCTCCCCAGTTTATTTGAACTCACACTGTCATGCTTTTATCATGCTGGACCACAGTAAACTACCCTTAGAGCTACAGGCAAACAGTATGCTCTCTGCGTGTCTCCTTCCAGGTCATCCTGAAGCAGAACTTCTTCTCAAGCTTAGGACCCTGAGCAACTGGATTACCTCATCTCACTTTAGCACTAATTGGGGTCTGCAGAACCAGCCATTGCAGTTTGTATTCCTTCAACATTTGAGTCTATTGATCTAAAAACAGTGGCAAATATAAATACAGTGAAAAGCTGGTTCAGTCTGCGATGCCTTCGACGAGACACACTGCATCAAGAGCGCCGCCCTTCAGGCTGAAGTGAAAGGTACTGCAATGTGCTCTCTCAGCTGATCCCCACTGGAACCTATTAGCAGCAACTGCACTTACGATATGTGTAGATCTCGCTCTCAGAATGTCAACCACAAAGAATTCTAAACGTTTAAGCTGCAATGTAAACACATAAAGCATGTCAATATCGGGGATTCATCTGTTTTTTACTTAGATTTAATGACATGTTTAAAAGTGTCTGGTGGCTTCCTCTGATCATGTGGAGAGTGCACTATCTCTTGCACTCTTTGCATGACAGTTCCAACACAGCAAAGAGTGAGCGAGAAATGCACTCCCAACTTGACTAGAGAGAGCCACCGAACACTTAGAAACATACATGAAGATGTTTCTGTCTGATTTGGAAATGCAGCCCACATATTTTTCACAATGTGATAGTGTGTTGGTCTGAACCTGTTTCACTTCCCTGTCAATATCTTCTGTGTCGTGCATCAACTTCTTGATACCTGATGCCATACAGCAGTTCCTTATCGTAGCGATATAGAATATGGTGTCACAGCTGCCAATGTGGTGTCAATTTAGTGTCTGGATTCAATTTGCTTAGCTGGAAACCTGCATAACTATCAGTTCTAAGCGTCTTTAAACCACTGCTGGAATACGGTAAAGCAATGGTAAGTATTGTAAAGAATAGCGAGGCATGGTACAGGTAAACTATGGTAAATGCATAGTGTATGCGTGGGAGAACTGCACATGTAGGGAACCCCTGACCATACTTAGTCTAAATGTACTGACTGTACATCTGGGCCATAAAAGATTCAAAGCTTGAGTTTCTTATAGTTGTGACAAAAAAGCTACACCTATTCACACAGCAAGACACGTTATACCAATAGAAAGCAGTGGTGCACATGCACCTTCCTAATGAAAGCAGTGGTGCACATGCATCTTCCTAATGAAAGCAGTGGTGCACATGCATCTTCCTAATGAAAGCAGTGGTGCACATGCATCTTCCTAATGAAAGCAGTGGTGCACATGCATCTTCCTAATGAAAGCAGTGGTGCACATGCATCTTCCTAATGAAAGCAGTGGGGCACATGCATCTTCCTAATGAAAGCAGTGGGGCACATGCATCTTCCTAATGAAAGTGCAGTTAGACTACCTTGGTACTGCATTGCAACCTCAGCAACAAAGTTGGCTAGGGGTGCATTCTTGTAAGGCATATTTAAATCTGCTCAGAATATGCGCGTCGAAAAATTGCAACTTTTAGTTTCTGTGGAAGCAATCTGCTCATTTCGCAAAAGAGTTTGCTTTTGCGTTCCTTTGCAAATGGTCGAGAAAGACGTGGTTCATCGTCTGGCGCTGCTCTTTTACGTGAACTGTTTAGCTTATATAAATTACCTCGACAAGAGGTGCCGCTGTGGTTTGTTTGAAGTGGTGTACACTTGGTTGTCAGCTGCTACACCGAGGGCATCTTTATGGTGCGTTTGCACGTCACCGCCAGCTCGTGCCTTGGTCGTGGTCAGCAGTCTGTCGCGTGGTTGGTAGCCTAAGCAAGGATGGTCAAAAACAACTGTAATCAATGTCATTCATTTTTTATTTATTTTTTCAAGGTTGTAATTACGTCTTATTGCACCATATACATGACGGTAATTCCGATTTAGAAGGGGAGCTACTGTAAAAAGTATCTGCTTTATTCTGCTTAGCTTTGTAACATAGCATGTGTACCCTTTCCTTGAGGAATGAGGTTCCAATCTCGATCCAGTTTCCACATCCAGTCATATGATGGTCCTTAGGGAGCGTCTACAATTGCCCGTATTCAATGCAGTGAAAAATGAAAAGACAATATTAAGTTTGGTTTCTTTATTACTGTATTAAACACAGAACAGTATTTTCCTGTCTATCATTTAGTATTTTTAGCATATGAAAAACTAGCGCATAATCATTAAAGATATACATATTATGGTATGCTAATTCCTCGTATATCAATGTATTACTAAAAATCTATTGAATATGTCGTCTTTTTTGTTCGGAGACGGACTTCTCGAAGTCTGAAGTATATATTTCTAGCTGTCACTTTGTTGACGTTGCCTGAAAGTTGTTGTTAAGTCCTGACTTGCCCTTTATAGACGTGATTGGAGTTTTTTTTTTTACTTTAAGGAAACAGGAGGAAAATAAAGTTGTATATTTTGTGAAGCGAGGAGGGACAAGGTTACTGTAGTTAGGTTTCAGTTTGTTAATTTTGGACACTTAAAAATTAAAAATAAAACATGGAGACATACGGCGCTTCAAATGCCGGGGGTGCCTTCGACTTCATACATTTTGCGCAACAGTCGCAAACTATTTCACGGGTTTTGAGTTGGGTGAGTTGACAAAATAGTATGAACTGATACAAAATAACAAAACTACTCTTGAGAAGTACAGTGCACAAATATTAATAGCAACACTTATGAAAGAGCGACTATTTTCTATGACTCATATAAATAACGTCACTGGTATGTTGTCTTTGTATACATAGATAACGTGTAAAATGCTTCTCACACCTATTTCGCAGTTAAGACGTTTTGTTAAAAAAAAAAAAAAAAAAAAAAGGTTAATACTATCTGGTCGTATTTTATTTCAAAGTAGTGAGCATCTGTTATTATTATGGTCCTAAGCAATCATGTTGTTGCTAGAACATGTACTGTATTTTAATTGTCAACATGTAAATACGTCAAACATAACGAGCGTGGAATTGCCATTGGTAACCTGCTTAGGTCACAGGCAAAGAGAACACGTACCGTACAATGACTTGGCGTCTAGTCGTAGATTTTAGTTGTGTGATGCACACAAGTAATTACAAAATTGCCTGTCAGTGGTTTATCAATGTGAAAATTGTTACGCGTATTGTCAGTGACTGGTGCATTTGATATTATTCTCATTAATAATAGCTGGGTGCTGTGTTCTGAAAAGAAAAGCTATCGTGTGATTCCTGTAACAAGGGCGATGGCAGAAACACGTCCTCTCATGCGAATCTCCGCTATCATGGTTTTAATGGCATCTTAAAACATTGTCATGATACACGTTTTAAGTGTGACATCTTTCAAATGTATTGCTTAAAAAAATCCTAGGTACAGTATACAGGTACAGAACGTGCTGTCCCTTCTGTCTCCAGCATGAGGACTGGAGTAATATAAACAGGAGCAGGTGGTATGAAATGGAATACCTGGGCTGCAGCTCAGTCAGTCTTGTGCTTCTGGTGACTGTCTTGCACATGGTGTTATCGGAACCCGAGTTCATGGCTATTCCAAGCAGTGATCCACAACTGGGGGCCAGGCCAACGCTGAACTGGTGTTGCGGCTGGGAAAACGCATACATATTCACATGAATTAAGGGAGTGGGTCAAAATAATGAAGGTTGCATTTATTAGGGTTCCTTATTTATCCTAATTTACAGTGCTTTCTGTAGCTTGCGAATATTGCTTGACAAATCGCATCAAAAACGTTCTCCTCAAGCCCTTGATCCACTACATCAGCTGTCAATTCTGTACTTGGCAATTGATGCTGGTAATGTTTCCTGTCAATAAACAAAAGTAAGTACATGTTTGAACTGAAAGGAAACATTTGGGGATTTTTCAATTATAATTGCAGTACAGTCTCTTCATAGGAAGTGGCTTATTTACCCCTGCAGCCTTCTGACCTATCTTTGTCATCTAAGCAATCAATGGCCATCTTTTAAAGTGCTATTTAAAAAAAAATGCATTTGAAACAGTAAGAGTGAGCCCTTGCTAGAACAAACTACTACATTTTCATCCTTGCAGAACATTTTATATAGGCATACATTCTGTTACCTTAGTTACCCTTGGGTAAACACCAAAGAATAAATATCCATAGCGTCTCCTCCTGCTTGTAACATAACATTCTGTGTGTGTCTTGCATGTGTGTGTGTGTCTGTATAATACACTTTGTCTATTTCATTATCGCACTAACATAATGGAGGGGGGACAAGCAGTAAAACAAATAGTTACTATTCGCTTTGACAGTTGTGTAAAATCAATGCAGTCAAACCCCTAGCAATGGGAGAACCTGATTCCCACATGCTGTAAATTAGACACATTTTAGAATTGTATGCGGAATTGCCACATCCCTGATGAAAGTCAGGGCAATGAATAATAAGACTGGTCGGTCTCAATTTCTAAAACGCAGACCTTCCTTTAGAACAGGTGCTACTTTTTCTCTCATGAGCTGCGGACATTTTTCAGTCTAAGGTGTTCCCTCTTGTGGACTTAAACTCCAAGTACAGCAATAGCAGTGCACATTTACTATTTCACAGATCCCTTTTTAACACTTAACTACATAGATCACAAATTAATGCTTAGTTCTAGTTGTGCAGTTCCACGCTAATGCTCCTTCATTAGCAACAAGTCCTACTTCCTAGTTTTGTTTTTAGTTTTTTGCTTGCATGCTAAAATCTATGTGAAACGCCTATAACAAATGTAACCCAGAACTATACTGCTGAGAATGAAACAGCAGACATGGTGTGACAATCGGGTATGTATTTCTTCTTCAGGTCTTTGCCATCATAGTGTTTGCGTGCATCACGGAGGAGGGCTACATCAACCAACCGAGCAGCTCGGAGCAGCAATGTATCTTCGGCGGGAGTCTGGATGCCTGTCGCTACGGGGTGGGCATTGGCTTGCTGGCCTTCCTCACCGCCACCGCCTTCTTCATCCTCGACATCTACTTCCCACAGATCAGCAACGCCAACAAGAGGAAATACATTGTCATTGCCGACCACGTCTCGTCAGGTACAAGCTCAGAATCCGTCTCCCCTCTAGAGTTTGTGATGACCCCCAGCTTGACTTCGTCATGCCGTGTGACATTTAAGTTCTCAACTTGCAGCGATTGTAAAACCACCCTGGCGTTGGGTCCAGTCTGACCCTCAATTCCATTGTCGGAGAGAACAAGGTATTGCAGTGTGAGGGGTCCTATCAATGTCATGCAGCAGAATGTTCTATTAGAAGTATTGGAGCAGAGCTGAGTGCTGCTAGATAACGTTGTTCTGACTATCTTATCCTGCCTGTGGTTTCAGGTGCATTGTCATTCCTGTGGTTTGTGGGATTCTGCTTTCTGACCAATAAGTGGGTGACGATGGCAAAACCCCCCCTCATTGGATCAGATAGTGCAAGGGCCGTTATTACCTTTAGCTTCTTCTCCATCTTCACCTGGGTAAGAACCAGCCCTCAAACACCCCCTGATTCACCTCCTTACCTGTCATTCTCTTGTACAGTAACGCAAAATGTAAATTTTTCTTTTGACTGCTGCAACTGGATTTTAATCCTGATTCCAAAAGAAAAAAAAGGTAACCTATTTTAGTGTACTCATTAATCTAATGCATAGGAATTGTAAAATTGGTAAAATCCAGGTAAACCACAGTGAGGATTTACAATGTGATATACAGGTTCTAGAGAATTGTATATATATATGTATATATATATATATATATATTCTTAAGTGTGGTTTTTGACCACCAAAAAAAACTGAGGGAAGGGGGGGGGCCTTGACCCCCCCCCCCCCCAACCCCCCGTTTTATCAGGGACTGCTGGCATACTTTGCCCTGAGAAGGTACCGTAAGGGAATGGAGGAGTTTCCCCAGAACTTTACTGACCCAGCCCCCAACACCACAGCCAGCTATGCTGGATACCCTCCAGTTGGCGTCGAGAGCTACCAGCAGCCTCCCTTCGTCGCAAACCCAGAGCCGAGCAGCGAGGGGGGGTACCAGCCTCCAGTCTACTGAGAGGTTTAACACAGAGCCTGGACCAATGACAAAGACTGGGCCTGGCGCCAACAATCTGTCGCTAGGAGGAGTTCATAAAGGCCTGTTTCTGAATTCTTACTGTTTATGGTAGACAGAAGCATTTTTATTTGGAATATGTTAATTTCTCAAACTCAAAAAAGTGTTTGCATAAACAAATCAAGTTTTTTTTATCATTAGGGATTTGAATAATTTTTGCAGTCTTCATTCATATCAAGTCTTATTTCCCTAAAAGCACTACAACACTACAACTATAGTATTAAAACATAACAACCACATTGTGTGATTATATATATTTTTTCTACAGTAGTAAGTGCAGTCTCCAAGAAAATACCGCAGGTGTTTTAAATTAGTTTTAAATTAGTTGAATTGGTTTCACCTATACAGTAATCAGCTTGTTTCTAAACACACTCCAGATCTACAGGTAGTATAAAGCCATCCTATTTGAAATAAAAAATAATTTCAATCCCAAGTTTAAGTAAAATATAATAGAATGGGATGAGCAATAGCTAAATCTATTAAATCGCATCTTTTCAAAATAAAATATGATCATTACATTTTTTATTCCCTGAAGCATCACAAGAGCAGAGAGCATGCAAGATATTGAGAGACCCTTCTCCTTTATGTACTCCTGTCCTATATTATTATTATTATTATTATTATTATTATTATTATTTTACTTGCATGTCAGTACAAAGGTTTGAGAGCAAAGGTCCAGCCCTTTCTTACTGTCTGCGTTGCAACGGCCAGGCCTAGTGAGCTGCAGCGGGTATGTCCGTGCGAGGAGTGGAGAACAGAACTAGCTGTCACATCGAAACCTCTTCTGAGGTCATGGGTGTTCTACCCTGTGGAGTTCTCCCTGGACTCTGTGTCTGGAAGCAGTGTGTGTTCCGTGCAGCAGAAGCAGGGCTGATGGGAGTTTGACCAGCTCTTTAGCCAAGTCGAGTGCTCTGCTTACCTGGGCACAGCATCCAGGGAGAGCCCTGGTCTCTTAACTGTTTTTAAAATCAGGATTGTAAATAAACTCTGTAAATTGTGCTCTTCTCCAAACCCATCTGCCGCTAGTAGCCTTCAAGCATTGATATCACTATAAATACAAAGTTCACGGTGTGGATACAATGTACAATGTACCTTAATACTGCCTTAATACTGCAACGGACGCTTATGCCTGTTCTTGTTTTGATACGCTGTGCATGCGTTTGTGTGTGTATATAAAGGACAAACTTTGATTGCCTCACTATATTTTTTTTAGTTCATATTTTACAGATCTGTGTGGTCTATACAATTAAGAACTTAACTTTTTTTTTAAGAGGACATGATTTAGATAAATTGATTTAAAATATATGAAGAAACTATATATATATATCTATATATATATATTATATATATATATATATATATATAGATATATATAAACAAAGTTATAAAATGTGCCAAAGCATGTTTGATACCCGCTATGTAATTATTTTGTAATGATTACTTCCGGGACTGTGTTAGGGTGTGGTGTTTATCTGTGGTAAAATACCAGATTGGGACTCTGGAAATTCTTCATGTGTCACAAAGGAAATAGCATGCACATCAACCAAATGTAATCTAGATTTAAAACCAAAGATTTTGAACTTCGCTGTATAACACATTAACCCAAAAAGGCAGTGCTGCTTTTTTACTTGACATTGTACTGATTAGACTCTTCTGAATCAGTTTGATTGTAAGCCAGTGTTTCAGGGCTCCACATTGAAAGAAGTTTGGTGTAATAGTTCACTAGTACTGGAAAGCAGTTCATTATGAGTACTGGTGCTTGTAGCTGGTGGAAACGAGATAACATTCACACCTCAATTAGCATAGGTTTTGACTATCTAACCCAAGGTAACATTAGGGGTAGGTTTCACAGATTAATACTAACGGATTACTTTGCCTAAATTAACATCAGGTAGTTCAAGATTAATCAGGTAGTGGTGGGGGTTTGTGAAGCCAGCTGTCATCCAGGATAGGTGCTGAGCAGTATGAAACCTGCAGATTAGAGTACCAGTATTTTCATGATACAGCTTCCTGGAAGAATTGCAACACCACTGTTCCACCTTGGGTCAGGTTTTATTCATTGGCATTATTCACCACTGTCTAATCAAATAAAATGGCATTTTCAAATCAAGTCTTTTGTTTCCATTTTTTTATAATTTATACACACACACATTGTTTAAACAAATAACATTTTTATTTTCAGTATTCTGAAACTCTTGGCAGATCAAGGTTGATGGTAAACACTTATGGCATTTTTGTGAATATGTGCAAAATGACAGTAGTGAGCAGCTCCATCAAGTGAGACCACAGGGTAGTGACTTTATTAGTAGCTGGCATTGCAGAGGTCCAGTCTCTGTCACAGAGATCAATTATATGAATATGCACGCACAACACTCGCTCCATACCGAGTACCTAGTAAGACCTTCACTCAACTGCAGCCCCTACATGACAGCTATGATGAACAATATAAATACTGTGCATCTTCCCTTGGGTATAGAGCTACAACCATGCGCAATGTTAAACTTTACACGGGAACAGCAGGCGGTACGTTCTAGGCTTATAAACGGAACTCTTTCTCCTACCCCACTAGGTACAGGAGCAGCTGTTAGTGTACCAGCTTATTTACCATGTATTGCAGAAATGAACAAAAAAATAAATGCCTTCAGGATGTTTAAATCAAGCTCAGGTAAACACTTGTAAAAGCAGTCCTGTTTTGTGACCAGTAGAATAAATTAGTGATAGTATTATTGCTACATATACAGTACAGACCTTGTGTATTAAGAATATAAACCAACAGCAAGTGCTGTTCCACTCTCACCTAAACCATTAAAAAAAAAAAAAATACAACAGAAAAAAAAAAAAATTTGGACCGACACCAACAAAGCACAGAACAAAAAAAGCACTTGTCAGTGCTCGTGCGTCCTAGCTGTTTTTGTGGGCTGTGGGACCAAGTCCTGGTCACTCGGTGTTGGGGAAATGCGGAGGGTTTCAAAGAGTTTCCTGGGTGCTTTAATGTCCACCTGCTTCCCCGCCATGGTTTGAGGCGGGGTCTCTTCTATTCTTTTGTTGTTTAAGTTCTCTTTGCTGGATGGGAGTGATGCACTGTAGCAGGCTCTGCATACTGCATGGTATTTATCAGTGCCTCCAATCACCTCTACCTGCTCACGGCATTAAAAAGAAAAAAAATATGTAAGATACAGTACAGTATTGCAGCAAAAGATTGTATTATACCAGCAAGTCACACCTCTACCCCCTCCCCTGTGTTTCACTGAGCAGTCTTCATTGTGCTCAATGACAGCAGAGGGTAACTTTTCCAGCAATGTAGATGTAGGGGACATTCTCCAGCAACAGAACAAGCTGCCTAGTGTTTCAAGAGAGACAGAGGGCATATACTGCACACACCTGTGGTGGACAGTCACACCGGCTGGATATTACAAGAGCAGCAGCAATCCTATTCCTTAAAGCTGGCTCACCTCTTTCTCAGCACCGAGCCTCTTTGTGTAGGCAGCCTCTCTGAAACACTCCATGCACACCGCGTTCAGCTTCACCACACTCTCCGCCAGAGGAACCAGGTTCAAAATATTACCAAACGCCTGGAACAGAGATTCACCCAACAGAAAGTAAATCAACATGATAAATCTGATGCCACGGATTTTCCATGTCCCTCTCCCCGGCTTGCTGGTAACTAAACCTTTCAAAACTAGTGCTCTAAAGTCATGCAGGGGAGGCATTGCAGGCCAGCGCAGTCCATTTAAACACAGGGGCAAGCAACATGAAGCGCTTCAAATTAAAATGTACTAATAAAACAAAGAGGGCTATGGGTCTGACTGTGTGCTGTCAGGGGAGCAGCACCTTTCTCTGGAACGTCCCATCCAGGGCAGCTACAATAATGGTTTTGCCTCGGTCGGCCATTTCTTCACAAAACTCCACAGTGTCTGGAAACTAGAAACAAGAGAGCAGAGTACATAATCAGTTGGAATAGTGCTTAGTATACCCACATCCCCAACCCACTGTAGCAACACAAAACAAACACTATTGGAGATTAAGCTAATGCATCATTTCACATAAAAGGTAAGCAATAGGGTTTTCAAAACTATAGCCTAGGTCCGGATATATCTCAATAAAGTAGGTCCAATGAAATAGTTTCAGTTAGGCAGCCTTGCACCTTTTAGAATTGTAATTGCAGAGCTCAGGAGTAAAATGGCAGGCATGAGGAGCCACTTACAAACTGTCCCTCGTCAATCCCGATGACACAGCACAGAAGGGCTTGCTGGTAGACTTCCTTGAGCTGACTGGCAGGCACCGCTTCCATTGTATTTCTGAATGGAAGATATTATAAAAGACATTTTACAGTGAGACACGTCACAAACAGATCTCTACCTAGCACCACCGAGAACAAATATTGAGTACGGATAGGCATATTTTAACGTAATAGTCACTAGTTGGAGAGAGACTAATATACCACACTGAATTCTCACCTGTCGTGCGTGGCAACTCCCTTCTCAGAGTAACGCGTGTCTTTGGCATATTTCACCACCAAACACTGGTACTGTGCCACCTGAAACCTGCGCACACGGCGCATCAACTCAGTGCTGCAAAAAGAGAACAGAACAGCATGCCAGAGGATAAGCAACCAGGCAAGTCTTACAACGGTTCAAGTTATTATTTTAAATTAACTACATCTGATAAGCAGTAAATAAATACAAATCTGCACGATGTGAATTTGCATTGAATGGACAACGTATTGGTATATGAGTGAAAGAATCAGTATAATAACTATACAAACTCGTTATCAGTACGTTTTATTCATAATATAAGCCGTTCCCCGCTGCGTGGTGACTCACTATACAGTTCTGTATTAAGATTAGTTTGTCTTTGGCGCCCACACGTAAGAAAACAATACATCCGTTTTTTTTTTCTTTAAAACAAAAAAAAAAGGACTTACCTTTTTCCTGAGAACATCGGCCCGAATATTACCTGAAATTAAAACGTAAACACGGTTGTCAATACTTTGTTTTATTTGCTATGAAGGTATGATATTTATTTCCCCTTTCGTGCATATTAACAAAAGCCCCGCGTTTTTGCGTCGCATTGCCTGTGACTAAAAACTTAAATCATACAAGTTTTAAAAACCTATTGTGCTTTACTTATTTATTATTTAATAAAAGTGAGTTTAGTACCGATTTGGTTAAACATGTATCTTAATACAGTAAAACTGACAAGATGAAATACAATGCATGCTGTTTTTAAACACATTTCAAAATATTTACGCGTCTAAAAACAACATCAAAGCCTTGAGCAATTAAAGATGTTTAATATATTTGTTTTCCAAAACATTACTTTGTTTTACCTGAATTTGTCCCCGCGTTTTGATTGGAGAGTTGGGCGCAATGTTTGCAATATTCAAGCAGTTCATTTTTGCTCTGTATACGCACCGTACAAACTTAAAACAACAAATATATACTGTCAAATAAATATATTTTTAAAATATTAAAATACACGTATCAAACTAACAAAAAACAGAGAGAAACACACCCAGTCCGGCTGGTATTCCTTTGCAGAAGTGAATCAAATCTCCCGCCGCCGAGCGCTGCAAAGCGCCTGGGAGGGGTTTGGACAGGATACAGCGCTTTGGAATACCGTAGATTCACGCAAATAGGAGTATATTCTTAGCTAGTTTTTGTTTACTTAGTTATTTATATTTTGAGAAAGTGCAAGTCAATATTTTGGCCCATGCGTTAACATTTGATAAATCATAAAGTTATATTATGATAGTAACATAAACTCCGTATGATTATTTTTTTTTAAATATATTTTCTGTTACTGTGTTTCCAAAATTGTGATGCCAATTTGTACGGTTATATGGTATACCAAGGTACTGAATATTCATATTTATTCTGACCAATGGCTTTCACAGTAGGAAGAGATGGTCTATAAAGTCATTTTCCCGCACAATTTTGAAGCAGGAATTGATTATTGTGTAGTCTTTTTTTACGTACACAAATTTAGTTTAGTTTTTTTTTTTCACTGAAGTTTGTAACGGGATATTTTATGGCTTGTTTTTGATACAGTTAAGTTATGCTGCATTTTTAAGCAGTGTGTGCTTAAAATAAGAATTTAACTGGCGTTGACGTTGTGTAGGCTACATTTTATAGGTCGAAGTTTTAAGGTGACCATATGGTTCAGCGAGACAGTTCAGTAGTAAACGCAGTCCTGCTTCTACTACGCCTAGTAATTAGAAAATGCAATTTTTTCTGTTTTCATAGGTTTACTATGACCCTTTCTGGTGTGGGGGTACGCGATAGACTAGATCTTTTGGAGAGAGAGAGGTTTTCTAAAATCTGTTATAAAAGGTCAATTGTTTTTACATTTTTTCACAATAAAATGAAGTGTCATTTGCATGCCTCTAGCAATATTATTGTAGAGGCCTGAAATACATTTTTTCTCAAGTCAAATCTGCAATTTGTACTTTTTTTTTTTTAATGTTTGCAATATTTTACTCTGTTTTCAATATTTTCTTCCAATGTATAACCCTCTCATGTGGTGCATGGCTTGGTTCCCCATAGAGAACAGTATAGTGTTATGTATCAGTGCAGGATAAACAAACACGATTATTATATTCTCACTCTCTTCCTCTTTTGTAAATGGGTGGTTTCTGTAGTTTCACATTCTCATGAGACTCGTTATTTTATTTGTGCACTGCTGTTTGTTTTTCCGATAACGCATAGCTGATAACAGACCCCTCTCCTCAATCCAGCCAGTGGGAAGACAGGACCTGCTGCTAAAAGTTAATTGGCTGAGCTGAATGTCTACAAAGACCTCAGAGTGGAGCTGATCACGTGGTACTCAGCTTTCTGGAAAGCACGGGCTTTGTAGAGGCATGGCAAACTGGAAGGAAATGAAGAAAGAGGTAGAGATTTGTTTGTGTTTTAATGTGTCTGCAGTACAGCTTGCCTGCACAGATCACTTCAAGATATAGGAAATTACTGTATTCCTGTGTGGTGAGATTATAAAGCAGCCAGTGTATGGAGTCACGGCATTGTGCTGTGGGTAAAGACAGGAGGGTGTTTCAGTGGCACTGCAGACAGTTCAAAGCTCAGAGCTGTGGCTCCCCTGTTTGACTTCATGTTGCAAATGAAACATTGACATGAAATCAAAACCTGTAGGGGAATCCATGTATTATTTCTTGAATGACTGTGCTGCTAGGCTGCAGTGAAATGGTGTGTCCACGCTTTGCAGAAGGAGCAAGGTTAGGGTTACTCCATGCTGAAGGTTTGTTAGCTGTGCTGTTCTGTAGTTTAACAGGATGTTTCTTTTCTAGTTATTTGGCTTGTTAACATTTCAGGAGCTTGACAAGCAATACTCCCCCAGCATGTGGTCACATAGGATGGGCAAGGATGAAGTGATAACAGCCCATGTTGCAGCTCTCTCAGAAGGTGTGGTATTATTAGAAAATGGTGACTCTTCTTGTTGTTCACTTATTTGTACAGCCTCACCGGCTTCTCTATAAAACACCCACATACAACGCTACATTATTATTAAACCTGAGCTTGCAGGTAAATTGACAACATTCATCACTGACACCCTCCCATTTCATCAATAGTTGCTGAAGTCAGTGGATGCTGGTTCTAAATTTAACACCATAGTTAAGTTTCTACAGTTCTGTGGTCCAGTATTTTTTTCATCTCTCACAATGCTTGTTGGAGACTAGCGTATTTATACAAAATAAGCAGCCTGCTTTGTGTTATGTCCCAGGTACAAAGAAAGCTGGCAGCGTGGCACAGACCTTGATAAACGTACCATATGGAGAAGGAGAGGGGGAGAAACTGGACATCTACCTGCCTGCCTGTCCACCACAAGGCATGACAATGAGTGTTTGTTATTACAATGACAGCTTCTAATCATGTCAGAGGTGTGCAGTGGATGGGGTTAGGGTACACAGTGGAAGGGGTTAGAGTACACAGTGGATAGGGTTAGGGTATACAGTGGATGGGGTTAGAGTACACAGTGGATGGGGCTGGGGTTAGGGTACACAGTGGATGGGGTTAGGGTACACAGTGGATGGGGTTAGGGTATACAGTGGATCTGGTTTAGGTTAGGGTATACAGTGGATGGGGTTAGGGTTAGGTTACACAGTGGATGGGGCTAGGGTTAGGGTACACAGTGGATGGGGTTAGGGTATATAGTGGGTGGGGTTAGGGTTAGGGTACACAGTGGATGGGGTTAGGGTATACAGTGGGTGGGGTTAGGGTACACAGTGGATCTGGTTTAGGTTAGGGTATACAGTGGATGGGGTTAGGGTTAGGTTACACAGTGGATGGGGCTAGGGTTAGGGTACATAGTGGATGGGGTTAGGGTACACAGTGGATGGGGTTAGGGTATATAGTGGGTGGGGTTAGGGTACACAGTGGATGGGGTTAGGGTATACAGTGGGTGGGGTTAGGGTTAGGTTACACAGTGGATAGGGTTAGGGTATACAGTGGATCTGGTTTAGGTTAGGGTACACAGTGGATGGGGTTAGGGTATACAGTGGATCTGGTTTAGGTTAGGGTACACAGTGGATAGGGTTAGGGTATACAGTGGATCTGGTTTAGGTTAGGGTATACAGTGGATGGGGTTAGGGTATACAGTGGATCTGGTTTAGGTTAGGGTACACTGTGGATGGGGTTAGGGTCAGGTTACACATTGGATGGGGCCACGGTGGTGGTTGGGTGCATTCTACATCAAACCTGGCTTCTTGAGCACCTTGGATCAGAATGACATTTAGATAAACTGGCAGTGAAAAGTTTAACTTCGCAATGATAAGGGGACTGGTGAAAATGGAAGTGAAGCTAACAAAAGGTAGGAAATTAGATTGAAATCTTACCTGCAACACCTTTAATGGAATGTCAATTATGCCCTGTACCAATGTACTTGTATACCTGTGGACTGATCAGGTAGAGAAATATTCATAATGTTCTGTTTAAACTTTTTCCATCTTTGTTTTGCAGATTTAGCTTTAGTTATCTACATCCATGGAGGATACTGGCAGGCTCTCAGGTATTTGTGCGTATTTTCTCATATAAAATATCATAAGTCAACTGCTGTATGTATACAAAAACTCCATGGAACAAGTGAAAATACAAGGTACACAGTCAAAAATAAATTGTGACGCGTGACTCAGGGTCCACGTAATGTTCCTGTACTGTACACACAGTTTATTAGGTTGTTTTTACCACTAATTGTGGTCCCAGTTCAAGAAGCCTTTTCGCTTTGTTTTTTTGTTTTTATTGTGGCAGTAAGGAAGAGTCAGGCTTTATGGTGCCCCCGCTGGTTTCAAGAGGTATTGCTCTAGTAGCAGTTGATTATGACCTAGCACCAAAAGGTAGGTCTTTTTAAAAAAATGATTATCGTTGTTCTCTTTGGCGTCACCTGCAGACAGTGTGTGATTCTTTCACCCTGTCTCTGTCTCTCCAGGTAGCATGGATCTGATCGTTTCTCAGGTCCGGCGTAGTGTGGCCTCAATTGTCCAGCAGTACTCTCACATTAGGTAAGACTTTTAGACGGGGGTGCCATACAGATCATGCTGAGAGCCTTCTGACCAATCACACTGCAGTATTTCCATGCTTTACCAGAGCATAACAGAACAGCACCCTAAATCTGTAAAGGCAAACACAAGACTCAAATGACATCACTTGTGGGTCGTTTCCCCTGCCTGTCTAAGTGCTGTGGGATGTGATGGAAATATTGTCTTCTGTTTCCAGTGGAGTTTATCTGTGTGGCCATTCAGCAGGTGGTCAGTTGGCAGCCATGGTTCTCTCCACAGACTGGTCCCAGTATAAGGTCACTCCCAACATCAAAGGTAAGGCAATAACAGAGTTATGCATGTGACTGTATAGTTTCAAATCATTATCCCCCATTCCCTTATTCTCTCCCTATGATCAGTGCAATTGAGTGGTAAAGCCAGGGCATCACCTTCAGAGCTCGCTGTCATCTGTGTGGCTGTACTGCAGTAACGACTTCTCTTCATTGCAGGTGCGGTCCTTGTTAGTGGTATTTATGATCTCCTGCCAATCATCTCAACCTATGTCAACGACCCCCTTAAGATGACTGAGTAGGTTTTCAATTTCCAAGAGAAACGCATGCACGCCATCTACTGGAAACTCAAGGGCATTAACGACGGGGCTCCTGCCAATGATATCGTTTGTTTTCTGCATTTCATTCATTTTTTGGGGGTGCCCATCACAGTATTTTGATAAATACATTTAAAAACGACAGTCATCCATGGTCCTATTTAGCTGGACCTGCATGCTACGTTTTTAAATCTTATTCACTTTCACATGTGACCTAACCATATTGTCCAGTTTGTTTCAATGACCCAAATGCAGTGACACAAGCTTGTGTTTTGATGGGGCTCATTGGGTTTTTCCACGCTTGTTTGTATTTGCCCATCTGTGTTCTGGAGACTCCCAGGTTCAATCCGCGCTCTTCTGCCCCTCAGGGAGGACGCTGTGCGGAGCAGCCCTCTGCAGCTGGTGCCGACGCTGAAGCGCTGGTCCGCGGGGTGTGAGATTGTGGTGGCTGTAGCCGAGCACGACTCTCCTGAGTTCAGGAGGCAGTCTCGAGAGTACTTCCAGGTACAGCTGTTTACTGCCATCGTAACAGGGAAGGTGGAGGCGGGAATGAGATCAATAAGTGAGCTGCGTACAGTAGATTTATACCATCGGAAACCTTGCTTTGTATCAATGCATTACTGCAGGGGTGGAAATAAGGATGCCATTGCATACCAGTTTCATCAATTCCTGGTTTAACCATAGGAGTCATGCATGAAATATTGAAAAAAACATGGTTTTGGACACATAATAAATATATTTTAATTTTAATGTCTTCTATTTTTTTTTTTTACCATGTGTCCACCATATAAAGACTAGAAGACTATTTTCTCTGCCTCGTTTCTTCATTATAGCTTCCTCTGACTATCTCTGTTGATTTTACAAATGAGTTTCCCTTAACTGTTAATCAGTAGACTACAGGTTTGAAAAATAAATCCAATCTTTGGTGTCCGTGCAATGGATGTTTTTGTTTTTCAGGCTTTGGAATGTGCAGGGCTGAAGGTGAGCTTCGAGGATGTATCGAACACGGATCATTTCAGTGTAATAGAACAACTATCGCATGAAGATTATCATCTCACACAGGTATGCTACCTCTGTTAAGATTCCTGTCCTGTCGCAGTGGTCACCAGCGAGATGCATCTCTGTCTGCCTTCAGGATTTCCTGCAGGATTTCTACTTGGTCCTTGGCAACTTAAGGATGTCTCCAGTTTCAGTGCATGCGTTGTTCATAGGAGTTCACCTGTGCCTTTTCCGACACTGCGAGGTGATTTTAGCTTTTGTAATGTTGGTACCCAAGGGGTGCTCAGAAGTTGTGAAAGTAATGAATAACAGTACTGATATTCAAGTCTTGTTTTTTTTTTTTTTTTTTTTTGCTAATGATCTAAATGATATTCTATTGTTTCTTTTACCAGGTTTTGCTGAAGATGATTAGAAGGGCAAGTGTTTCACACACATAGAACCATGAAAGCCACTTTGAAATGCATAAGACTGACATATTAAATACAAAACAGTACCATCCTGAGTATATATATATATAATATATAATATATTATATATATATATATATATATATATATATATATGAAAGTGTCTTAAAGTTGACCATCTGAATAAATGCTGTGCTTATCTGACTAGCTGTCTGTTCACTTCCGTTAGTCGTCTGAACTTTGTGCTTTTTGTTTGTTTGCTCAAATTTCCCAAATGTAGTCTGAGCTGCACAGAAATCAGCTGCCCCTGTCTGAGCCAGTCCCTCTGTGATCAAAATGACATAATCAGCAACAAACAACCACATTTAACATTTTACTGAAGACACATAGCGGGGTGATGCTTTCAACACAGGCCTTAAAGGAAAACAACACAGATGTGTCATTTTCAGGATCTTTGTTCACCTTCTATACTGCAGTTAAACCCAAATGAATATTCTCAGTAAATCTCTAGAAAATGACGCAAACAAATTGTGGTTTTAGAAGATACAGGGATTACACCAAGCAGGGTCCAATAGGTGATGTCTTTGGGTGCTTTGATTTTAAAAGACATTAAGCCTATTTTATAACAAATGTGCTGCATCCAACTGTTTAGGGAAGACTAAAACTGACCTAACCTGAAGGAAAGCAAAAGCAAACTCCAAATGGCACAGTCATGGTTAGTTTACTTTACTCGTGTTTAATGTATGGTTCTTACCAGGACAAAGTTCCAAAAGGTATGCTGAGGTCTTTATCAGTACTGGTAGCAAACGCAATGTAATATCTCTGTAGGAGACACACGCACGTTACGCAGAATACGTAAGGTGGGCGGTGCCGGGCTGCCGAAGCTGCGAGAAGGAAGTGATCAGAGTGCAGAGGAGGAGATGGCTTCCGCAGCTGGTAATGTGTAATATACCGGCTTTCTGCAGCGTTTGCTTCAAATCGTAAAGCCGGAGCTGCTGGAACAGGAGCCCCACACTGTAAGTACGGGTTTGAATTATTCGTGCTACTAATTCTAATTATTTGGCGCTAGTGTAATGCATAATTATTATGCGTGTAGCCTATGTTGCAGAACGGCTAGTGTGATTTGGTTCCGAAGCCAGTATTTTAATTGATTTAAACAATAAATTATGAACAATCAGCTGGTAGTGCAAACCAGTGCTTTGAGTAAATCAAAACGGGTAAATGGATTGGTCAGATCTCTTTCACAAGTGAAACATATTTTACTTACAGTAATGCGGTGCGAGTTGTGGTCAAAAGCAACAAGCACAGATATATTTGTTTGGAAAGGAGCTTTAATATAACACATGACAGCATTAAAAAAGAAAAACTTTTAAATCTATGTTATAAAATGCACAGGGCGTATGTTGGGGGGAGCTGGTTTCAAAGCATAGTTTACTAAGGGAAATGGGGTTTGCAATACGAGAATTTGCTTTGAATTCGGCAGCTGTGAACATTCTGTCAGCATCAGAATTCCAATGACACACCCAGAGGAATGGACCGAGGAATACCCAGGAAAACTTCATCCTGCGTGTTTTTTTCTTAATGTATTAATTGATCTTGCGTGTGGGTCAATAATGAGTTAGCGGGTTGCTCTATTGATTCCACTGATCAGGAACTCGAATGGTGTGCTTGAGCATGCTGTTCGTCTAAACGTGATTAAACTGTTGGTCATGCTTAGTATAATTAGTCCAGAATAACCAGGCTTGGGTGTGGAATCAGAAACTGACCATTACTGTAAGCATACAAGGCCATATTAGATATCAATCAATCAATCAATCAATCTTTATTTTATATAGCGCCTTTCATAGTGGACCAAAATCACAAAGCGCTTTACAAGATGCAGTAACAAGAAGAAAATCCATAATACATTAAACACAGAGAAATGCTTAATACGTGTTATACAGTAAAAAGCAATGCACAATACATTAAATACCAAGGAAAGTGCATAACGCATGAAATAGGAGTAGCAGCACAGCAGCTAATAGCAGATATCAGGCTTAAAAAGCATGGAAAGGAAGAGAGAACAGGTGGGTCTTGAGAGTTGATTTAAAGCGAGCGACGGTGGGAGCATCACGCACCAAAGCTGGGAGAGAGCTCCAGAGAGTCGGAGCCTTGAAGCTAAATGAGCGCTCTCCAAGTGTGGTGCACTTTTGCTTGGGGATAACAAGGCCACCAGGATGGAAATCAGACTCCTATTGCATAGCAGCTTCACCCATTCCAGGTTTCACTACAAGTTGGATTAGCCACAGCATATATGTAACAAGCTCGGGTGTGTCTTATTAAAGTAGATTAAGGTGCTCGCTCTCCCGTGTTCGTGGCCAGCCTCCGCCCTGTTACACAAGCAGGGGTTGAATGTTTTTGTTGCCTTTGTGCTCCTGTGGCCTAGGAGGGTAATGGCATGGTGAGAGTTCACCTCACTGTGCTCCAGTGAGGCTTGCACTTCAGTCTTGTCAGGTTGACTCTCTCCTCCAGGGTTCAGCAGTATTTATTACCAGTAAGAAGAGATTCTCGGCTGGACAGGGAGGAACACTGAGGTCATCCATTAACCTTTCCTCCTGATCTTCAAGTGGGTTGCAACATTCGAATTGGACATTTTAAATTATGTAGAAAGACGAGGGAGAGTTAAATAAATAAAACCTCTTATCACAAAGTCTTCCTCGGTATTGCTTTTGATATAGTGACATGGAGTCGTGTAGAAGTGTCTTATTCAGTAGAATAAGTCTTTGGATTTCTGAAAACAGATCGAAATAAAACTCATAGTGCGTAGCAGTTTCACCTGTTCCAGGTTTTACCACGAGCTCGCTTAGCTAGAAGCTCAAATGTGTCGTCTTAAACTCGTGGTAAACTGCTATACAATGGGAGTCATTACCAGCACTGGGGGAAAAAAAACAAAGAAAGTTGCAGCCCTGTTTCTGCGCTGCAGATGGGGTCATGCACAGTGAAAACAGTAAACAAGGGGCTATACTGGAGGGAGACAGAGTCAGTAGCGTTGTGACACGCAGCCCCCCAACCCCCTCCTTCGTCTTTGATTGAATAACTGTATTCAAAGACTCTCTGGTGTCAGATAGTGACAGCTAACCAATAGGAGCCAGCATTGCCCAGTGGATGTGGAGTCTCCAGCACTCGCGTCCTAAAGGTCCTAAAAGCAATAGGCATGCTGTTGTTGGTAGTGTTTTTCTGTGCTTTCACTCACAACTTCTTAATTGGACACAAATCTAATCGTTAAAAAAAAAAAAAATTGAAACAGTCCTTTAACCTGGTCGATCTCGGTTACCCCTACAGTAAAGCTTGTGGAAAAATGTATTTTTAATTAAATTTGTATGACCAAAAGTGAGTCAAGCTGCTGCTGATCCTGTGCTGGGAAGCATGCCTGGAGCCAGAGGTCCTGGAAGAAAAAGGAAAGGGTCCAAAGCAGCAGGCTATGGGATAGAAAACGCTAAAGTTTAGAATTGCAGCTTTGTGTGGGACCTTCTCCTCGAAGGGGGCGTCGCCTGTTTGTGTAAGTTCCCTGATTCCACCCCTTTCCTGCCTTGCTGACTGAAGAAAGGAGCAGTGTTCAGTTCAGGTGTGCAGGTGTAAGGTGTGTTGAGTGCCTGGACATTGAACTGTGCAAAGACAAACACACGGCTGGATCTCAAGGCTTTGTCAGGAGTCACAGGCGAGCTCTAACTACAGCCAGCCAGGGAGGGTGGGGGGTGGGATTTTCAAATTGATTTGAGCTGGGGTTTATTTATTTTTCTTTCTGTTTATACAATGAATGGTCATGTCGGTCCTCGACAATAGTTTTAAAATAAATAACTTTGTCAAACAAATGTTCACACTTCTGGCGCATGCTTTCAACTCATTTTTCTCTTGCATTGGCAGATATATTGCTGCTTCACTTATTAATAGGATGAAGGTTTTTTGCTTCTATATTCTTTATCACGCTTATTTAAATTGACAGCTAGTTTAAATGACAAAAAAAATGTTGATTTTAATGGCTGAGGTCTAACTTCTTTAAATGGATCAATAATGTTAAGTAATATTTTATATTGTCTACATTTTCCCCTAACATGTTATTTAATGTCCTAATATGTGCTGCTTGTTCATTATTTAGCATTGTGGGCTAAGTTTTTAAGCTAGTTTCATAAATATTACAGTACCAGTCAAAAGTTTGAGTACACCTGCTTGAAACCAGGTTTTTCATTATTATCTATGCTTTTAACTGTATAAACTTGTCTATAAACACTTAATATTTTCATTATATGATACATGTACTTATATAAGCTGATAATCATAAGTGAATTGCATTCAAATTTTTTTTTTTTTTTTAAGCTATTCACACACACACACCAATCTGGTTAGACCAGCCCCAGGCCTATCTGTTAGTAACAGATGTGCTGTTTACTGACAGTTCCTGCTTTACCCGTTGAACAGACTGCATTCCCAGACCTGTATTTCAGAGTGAAGCCACTCCTGAGCTCCACATCTGCAGCCTGACATTCAGTTAGACCCGGACCTGTGAGCTGTGCAGTGCAGGTACGTACAGCCCAACACAGAGAGGGAGATTCAGAACTTACTTTAATAAAGCATTTGAATTAAATCACTGTGCTGGGCTAGTACACCTGCCCTGGCTGCTTCAGCAGATGAGAGAAAGCTACACACGTGTTACATAACGTAAAGAAGGAATTTCATTCTTTAGTTATGTGACAGTATAAACCCAGATCTGTGAACTTTGTGGCTGTTGTTTAGAGATGTACGAAGTTCCTTCAGCTTTATAAAAACAAACGGTAGGATATGAATTTGTAATGATCTGTATATTCAGTTTCTTTTAGAGTTTCTGTGCGTGTGTGACAGGGTTACCAAGGAGAGTTTGAAATGTGTGTGTCACTGTACTCTTAGAGACTTGTAAAGCAATACATCGGTTATAAATTGATTGTACTTAGATAGGTATTTCTGTATATAGGACCTGTGATGCATTAAGGCAAAGATGTTCCTCCTCTTAACTCGTCTATGTGCAGTTGTTTGGGTTCTGTTATTGTATGGTGTGGTGGCATAGTTTAATGATTTATACTGTACTTGATTAAACATTGTGCTGGGTAAATAAAACATGGAAGTAGTAATGAGTTCCTGTTTGTTGAAATGCTTGCCTGAATCTAACTTGTAGCATTGCTACAAAAGCGTTTAAGTCCTTTTGCTTCATTGTTTCCCCTCCAGATCTCTCCAGTTCTTCAAGCTTGCTGACCCTGATGACCGCTGGCCCCGGCTATGTCACTCCGCAGAGGCACAAGCCCATGAGCCCGTTGCGCATTTCCATCGGTAGCCTTCCCGTCCTCGCCTCCATGACCAACGCCTCGGACCCACGCTTCCGCCTCAAGTGGAGGGCCATCGTGGGGGTGTCCGTGCTGCTCACCCTGCTCCTCCTCCTGCTGCAGCTGCAGCGCTCTGGGGGGGGCGCCAGGTCCCAACCCGACGGCCCCCACAGCGGGCTGATGAGCCGGGTGGCGAGGGAGCGCTACAACGACACGTATCCGCTGAGCCCGGCCGAGCGGACCCCGCAGGGGGTGCGGTACCGCATCGGCGTGATCGCGGACCTCGACACGGATTCCCGCAGCAAGGAGCAGCACACCTGGTTCAGCCTGCTGAAGAAGGGCCACGTGGTGGTGTCGGAGAGCGGGGATGCCCTGACGCTGGAGTGGGACAGCGAGGACACCGTGCTGGAGTCCCACCTGGCTGAGAAGGGCCGCGGCATGGAGCTGTCGGAGCTAATCGCCTTCAACGGGCGGCTGTACAGCGTGGACGATCGCACCGGGGTGGTGTACCGCATCGAGGGCAGCAAGGCCGTGCCCTGGGTCATCCTGCCGGACGGGGATGGCACCGTCTCCAAGGGTCAGTACTCAGGAGTGTGTTTCCGTTATGGTTTTGTAACGAGTCTCCCTCTAGTGGTTGATGGCACCCCCCACTTGGAATCTGATTGGTAAAGCCTCTTGTAACATGGCAGGAATTTGGAGCTTACTTAGGTTAGACATTTCTCAGACACCACTAGCTTAGAGGTTTAACTATGTTATACTATGCTTATAGTAAAGATTGTTCAGGCTTAAAAGTGCAGTAGGCTTTTGGATACTGCATCTGGTTATTTGCACGCATTTATATATTTTTTTTTTTGACCAGGTGACACCAAGTTTTCTGTGTACTCGGGGCGTGGAGTGCATCTGTGCAATATGAAATTTAAAACCGCTAACTGCAAAAAAAAAAAATTAAAGTTGTTAGCATTCTGTGTAATTTGATCATACCGTATATAGTGAGTGGGTCTCCCATTAAGCAATATAAGACGTAGTATAAGTTCCCTGTTTAATGACAGGCGCGGTGTTGTGCTCCCAGGGTTCAAGGCGGAGTGGCTGGCAGTGAAGGATGAGCACCTGTACGTGGGTGGCCTGGGGAAGCAGTGGACCACCACCACTGGGGAGGTGGTGAACGATAACCCCCAGTGGGTGAAGGTGGTGGGTTTCCGGGGCAACGTGGAGCACGAGAGCTGGGTAGCCCAGTACAACGCCCTGCGAGCGGCAGCGGGCATCCAGTCCCCAGGTGAGACTGATTGCGGTGCGATTGTTTAGTTAGCGGTGATCACAGGAAATCGCAGACTGTAAGTTCTTCAAATTACAGTCGAAGTCTGTTTCTTATGACCACCAAACCAAAGGAACAGAGTGCACTTAGAATAGCAAGCTGTTTCTAACAAATAACAAATACTGATGTGCGAGGGAATAAAAGACAAGTGTAATTTTGGGAGCCTAACCCTCTTCTCTCCTTCCAGGCTACCTGATCCACGAGTCTGGAGTCTGGAGCGACACGCTGCAGCGATGGTTCTTCCTGCCACGGCGAGCCAGCTCAGAGCGATACGAAGAGAAGGCCGACGAGCGGCGCGCCACCAACCTGGTCCTGCGGTGCTCGCAGGACTTCCAGGACATCGCGGTGAGCCGCGTGGGAGAGCTCCACCCCACCCACGGCTTCTCCTCCTTCAAGTTTGTCCCCGACACCGACGACCAGATCATCCTGGCGCTCAAGTCCGAGGAGGACGACGGGAAAGTGGCCACCTACATCCTGGCATTCACGCTGGACGGGCGAATCCTGCTGCCCGAGACCAAGATCGGAGACGTCAAGTACGAAGGGCTGGAGTTCATTTAAAGATTCTGCGTGTTTTTTTTTTTTAAAAAGTTTATATAAATGTACATCAAAAAATATTTGTTGTACCCATCCTAAGATTGTTGGAGGGTTTTTCTCAACCATTGCAACTTCAAAGGCCCAACTCTTTTTACAACACTTTGTTACTGTAGAAATTCTTTATTGCATATCTTTTTTTTTTTTTTTTTAAAAACATGGATTTCCATCACCTCGTCGCCAGTTTGGAACCTGCTTGTAATATTGCTGCTGCTTGTGGTTATTTAGATGCTGCTGCAGCTGCTGCTGTTTATTTAATTGCTGAACTGGGACGGCACCTCTGCTTCCTCTCTCTGCAGCCATTGTCTTATCTTGGACACATACCAGAACAGTTGCTCTTAAATGTTTCACTGTCATGTTGGTCACTGATCCACACACTTTCTCCCCATATCGTTTGCACATTTTACCATTGCTTTTTGATAATAACATAATATCGCAGTTTCATTTATGAAGTCCCCTGTGACCAAGCCTCCCAAGCTGCTTTACAGGCTAATGGTAACATGCATTAATGTCCATGGATATATCACACAGATGTTCCATAAATGATTAACATGACTGGGGAGGCAGGAACAGCACAGGTTTATTCAGCAGAGCATGCTGCTTTGAAACAAGCAGTGGGGCTGGTGTGTACGTTCAGTTTGATGGATTATCGTGTGAAATACTGTAGGGCAGTCTCTGTCTGGCACAGTCGCAAGTTACGAAGGTCATTTCCTCACAACTGAAATGAATTTCACTTATCCCCCTTTTAATGAAGTTTTAGCTCCAGCGGGCTCTCCCTTTTTGTTCTTCACCATTGACCTCAGCTGTCTCACGGAAGGGTTAAAACCACAAAACTGTGTGTGACCTGCTCATCTTCAGCGGAAATGGGAGACAAATTGCCTTTATTCTTTATTGAGCAGAATCCCCTGCAATGTTTAGAACACTTGTTCAACGAATTTTAACCCTATCAGAACAAAGTACGTTTTAAGGCTTTATAACTGTTTGAAGAACCCCTCTAAATCAATGCATATAGAAAAACAGAGTTGTGCATTCTCGTGCTGCATCGCCATCTGCTTTCAAATCTGTGTGGGACTCCTGTGTTTCCATGCTTCGAACTGGAGGAAGGGTTAGACCGTCCTTGAAGCACAGTTAAACCCAGTGCTGGCAGTGGATATGTCTTCCATATAACCTCCCCTGGAAGTGTAAAGAACAAGCCCCATCTGTACTGCCAGCTGTCTTCTGTGACTTTTGTTTAAGGTGTATTTGTACAATACAAATACTGAACAGTTTTTTTTTCTTTGTACACTACTTGTATAGACAAAGGTTGCCAATACATATGAGAATTGCTGACATCACATACCACTCGGACATATTTTGAAGAACCAGGGGAAATCGTAGCGAATTCAGATCCACTGTTAGAAATGTATTGATTTGTCCTGTGTTGCAGAATTGGCGAGTTATCTTGCTTGCTAATGCAAGGGGCGACTGTGTGGGCAGATGGGTCAGTGAGTCAGCAGGGAGTGAAACTGCTTGCACAAAGAAGGAATAAAGAAAACATGAAGACAATATGCAGGTTTTTTTGTTTGTTTGTTTTTTAAACACTGCTGAGTTTTGTGGTGCTGCTGTGTTAAAATAAAAAGGTAGCCTCCCAGCCATGTTCAGTACCCCTTAAAGAACAGATGCAGCAAACTTTTTGGATTTGCTGACAAGATGACTTGGGCTTTCGGCTACCTTAATCACCTTGAAGTTGATGAATGATTCACTTTTCAATCAAATGGTGGCTCAGCCTGAAACACCATTAGAAAATAGGTGTTTTTTAAAATATCTGATTCATGAATTAAATAAGTTCACTACAGCAGTGTGTAAAGTTTGATTTCTTAAAATAAGTCAGTCTTCAGGTAATTTCAATCGAGTTTTATTCAGAAACAAAGTGAATCAAATGTGATACAACAGTGATAAAACTCAGATGGTGGTATTTTGAACTGGCATCTGTGTAGATTTCGGTGCTCTCATGGCATCAGAGATATTTGTTTCCGCTAGCAAATGTAATTTTCTTGACCAAATTTGGCCTTATTTCCCTTGCGTGCTGCATGGTGTGAGACAAAACACGTTAACAGTTAACATCTGCGTTCCTTCTTCACTTCACCACAGCCAGCAGAAACCCACATAACAAGAAGTTACACTTAAGAACAACTTGATATGATAGGAGTTTTGCTCACGCATCACAAGGTCGAACAACAAGGCTAGTGATTGTAAACCAGCTTGATTATGTAGCGGATATTTACTGCATGGGTTAGTATATAAATTAATGATAGCATTTCAAATGAAAATATTATCTAACTCTTATCAGGCCATGTAAATAAATTCAATTAAAACACCAAGATTAATATATATCTTCAATATATCCTTTTTCTGTTTATAGTATATAGCTAGTTTAATATTTTAAACAATATTCCCCATTAATTCAGGTACCATATATTAACAGTGCTTTTAACATCCAAAAAATAAAATCAGATAATCAAGAGTAAAATTAATTTTGTTTATTTCAATATTACTAAAGTTCTTTGTGCCAAGAAATTTGATAAACCATCATATAGTTACCAAACTTTCATTTAGAAATAGATTTAAGTGTCATATAACAAAGCTGTTCACTGCTTGTGGGTTCTAAGATTTTAAAAGATGGTTTAAAATATACTATTTCTAAAAGATCACATTTAGCTTTGGTAAAATACTTATAACCAGTACAATATACATTTAAACCTTAATAAATTGTATCATTTATCCTTCAAAATTAAACACAGAAAAATCACACAATGTTCAGAGACGGTGTTTCTCACAAAATGATGACAATTTACATAAAACCTTACAAGTGTTCTTCACTTTGCAATGTGGGGAGTGTACGTGCAAGTTAACAGGAAGTCAAAAGAATTAACAACAGAAGATTGGAACTAAGTGCCACACCCTGGTTCGGTTATAGGGCGTTGCAAGGGATCATCATTATACAGCAGTCCCTGAAAACTGAAGAATTGCACAAAGAGGGGAGGAGCTGCGATAGGGTCGCCAGTTTTGGATGGGGGTGAAACTTACAACAGAAGGGGCCAAAGTTAGGTTTTCCAGTCCTGGTCTTACTTCCAACCCTGTTCTACGTGGTTTAACTTAACCAATTAAATCTCCATCCAGACACTGAAGTAACTCATTTTACCTGTAAAACCTGGAGTGGAGAATCCCCCCAGGACCGTGATTAGACACCCCTGTCTCAGCCTCTACCTAACAGCAAAGCAGATAGTGGAACTATAATGGTAATGCAATGGATCCAGTGGAACTGGAACAATTTTTATAGTGAGGATGCTGAAAGCCATTGAACAAAACTGTAACTTCTGTTTATCATGGAAGCAGGTGCACAGCACTTCAATCCAGGGGGTGCTGCCGCTCCCCCAGCACCCCTAGTTCCAGCACCCCTGAATGGATCTGTATTAAGGATAAATGGTAGCCCAGTTATGTAATCTAAGGGAATGGAGACATGTTCATCTAGTGCAGCTGTTCTATAGCATGGGGAGAATCACTACACAGAGACCTTGAATGGAAATATTTTTTTGTAAAGAAACAAAAGAAATCAAGTTGGGTCTTGTTTCTGCAGAACTGTTCAATAGAAATACCAGGTCATGTGAGTTCCAGGAAAGTGAAACTGATTGAACTGACCAATCACACTCGGAGTTAGCTTGGATTCACAGCACCTGCTCGGTTAACTGGGCTGGCCCTGGCTGTAACAAAGCCAGAAGGGAGTTGTGCGCTGCGCAGGAATACCGAAGCTAAACGCAGGTAAAATTATGACATTTGCTCTCCAAATTCTACTAAATCATCCAAACTGATGGGGTGTTAAAAAAAAAAAAAATCAATTATATATATATAATTAAGAATAATCTTGATTTGAAAAAAAATGATCTAATTTAATCTTGGTTTTAATAATATATTGAATTGATACAATTACTGCATACATCGCATTTGTTTGTTTGTTTATTATTATTATTATTATTATATTATTATTATATTATTATTATTATTATTATTATTATTATTATTATCCAAAAAAACAAGCCCGCAACCCTATTTTTCTATTTTTGGATTATCTTTTATAAGTTTTATATTTATTTACAATCCAGAATTGTTGTTAAATTGTTTGAACCAACTGCTAAATCACAATGGATTGTGATCGCTCATCTTAATGCATTTACAAGGATCACTTTCCGTTCCAGTTTCCTTCACTCATAAACTGAAGTTTTTCATTGCAGTTTAAATAATAATAATAATAATAATAATAATAATAATAATAATAATAATTTTTATTAAGAACTTGAAATTGCCTAAATAAAAACAAAACAATTACTGTGTAACGGCTAAGTGTAACTAATGTCGTTTAAAATATAAATGTGGTTATTTTTTCATCGATCCTGAATTTCTAAGTGTACTCTGTCGAAACTGAAGGGTTTGCGTGTTGCTGTCTGCTTTCATTTGTATTCTGAGAAGTGAAAGCATATTCAGCACGCAGGTGGAAAAGCAGACAGACTAGATGCACTGATGCTGGAACTTACTGTGACAGTGTGAGCCAAGGAACCGATATAACCAGCGCTCCACCCTCTTACAACAGGTATAATTGCCAGTTTGAATTAATATGAACGACTGAGTGAATCTGACAGAAAAATAAACTGCAAGGGATGTGCTAAATACATTTGAGAATAAAACCAGAAAAAAAAAACTGAAGCCTACGCTAAATCATTTACCACAGCTCGACAACGACTATTAACCCCTTAAATACACTGTTACGTATTCAATTATAATACATACATTGGCATGTTCACCGGTTGTTATGACCCTGAAATTGAGCAAAAAAGAAATTAATATTGTTTAGGAACTGCCCCTCTGTAAATCTCCACAGAGAAATTAGCAGCCCACATTTAACCCCTTAAATACAAAGCCAATTATTCCGTTTGGAGCAGATCAAAGGCCGAATAAGAAGTCAAGTTTAGCCTCGTCTTGATGATAACACGCCACACAGCTGCATTCTTTCTCAAAGACCGCTGGATGTGAACGATTGATGTTTCTGAACAGTATTTGCATGTAATACAATGTTGTTGTATATGGTTACTTTAATCATGGGTTTCGTGTAATAGCAGAGAATTAATTTGCCTTGCAAAAAAAATATGATAATCGCACTGTACACTTTTGTGTGCATTCGTGGGCAGTTGATGGAAGTTTTACTTTGCTCGTAAGCGGCGGTTGCGTTTACCTGGTGTTGCTACCAACAAGCGTCTACGTTACTTCAGGGTCGGTGCTTTGCTACATATCTTGACACATCTTATATGCAAACAATGACTACAGCCAATCAGTCCTGGCACTAAAATGGTGTTGCAGGAAATTAATCATTGCATGCTGAGACAAGACAGGAGCACGTGCGTAAAAAAGTGAATCTCCCAAAAGAGTAACATGTTAATCGCAGAAGTTAACAGCGGGTAACAAATGTAAGAGAAAAAGATTCGGTCAGAAAGGTACAGTACTGTAGGTGTTAGCATGTGTCTGTTTAGTTGTCTGGGCTATCACCAGCATTTCTGTTAAATGTTTTTTTTTTTTTTTTTTTAATTCATATTTAATGACAAAAACATTTTAAAAAAGGATGACTCCCCCAGTTCACAAACAAAAGAGTTTCCACTGCAAATATATGGCAGACTTGAGATACCAAAGGGTCACTGTACAACCTGAATGCTCTTTTACTGCAGTAAAGTGTGAAAGCATGGCGGGTAGGAAGTGTATGGTCAGAATTGACTATAGCTTTACGCTTCAAGTGTTCAGAAGTCAATTCTACATCCTCGAATCAGCCCAGCACCTAGCATGTTAGAGGAGGTGGGTTTTTTTGTTTGTTTTTTTATTATTTTTTGCAGGTTGTGTCTTCCTCTTTTATTACAGGATAAATAAAGTTCCTCTTTTGCACACGTGTGAAGATGGCAGTCTGGACTCTTGGAACCGCTGTGCTTCTGCTGGCAGTGAACCTGAGTGCAGGTGTGTGCATGGGGGGGGTAAGCACAGGTTACGTTCCACAGGATGTGGGGTTCCAATTCAAAAGAGGTGTAGCCTAATAATTTGTGCCAGCAGCAAAGCTGACTCTCCTTCGATAGGAGGTGGGGTTATACGATTCTGCTGCGTCCTTTAGCAGAAGTTAAAATGTTTCATGTCTGGTTTTATCAGACAGGCTTGTGGTTTTTGAATAGAAGTGAGGAAACAGCCGTTGAAGCAGTAAGATAGAAACAGAGATGAGACACAAGGTTATCAGTTCATCTTGGTCTTATTTAAACAGCGTGGGTGTAAAATGCGTGCGTGCAGAGCTGCATGGTTCACAGCTTTGGGCTAGTTAAGCAGGAGTTTGACAAGCTTTACATTCAACACAGGAAAATCACCCAATGTTTAGAGACACACTTCCAATGATTTCTCACTCCTTTACCATTCAAATGGGCACACAAGCAAGGGTTGCTTCAAGGAAAAGGAACAAACGGCTGATGAAACATTAAGAGCTTGTGCAATTTAACTGGAACACATAACAGGGGGTGTGTTTATCAGAAAAAGCCTAAATTGCAATTACACAAGTTATATACATTTTTTTTTTTTGTCATTTTCTCTTGTATAATCAACCCTGCCAATAAGTACTACTTGAAGGCAGTAGGAGTGGGAGTCTTTGAACTCCCCAAGTACATGTGGTGGTAATGTATGGAGACCTCATGTGCAGTGATTCTCGTGCAGCGTGGACGAACGGCAATGTGAGGCTGGTTGGGGGACAGACCCCGTACGAGGGACGCGTGGAGGTTTACTACAGTGGAGAGTGGGGGACAGTCTGCGATGACAACTGGGATCTTGCAGACGCACATGTGGTGTGCCGCTCACTGGGGCTTCAGAATGCAAGCGAGGCCGTCGTGGGAGGGAAGTTTGGTGCAGGTACAGTACGCGCATTATTAAATCAGGATTGCTGTTGAATTTTACAGCACATAGGTGTAACAGTGATGTCACACATTGTCTTAACCAATTTGAAATTGTTGGTCTGATTTGATTATGAGACCTTTCCTATATATCACTTAAAATAATAGTTTTAATACAAAGCCCAGGTAGAGAACAAATGCAGGATACATAGTGAATGCAAGAGATCCCTTACAAAAAAATGTAACATTTTTGTAGTTCTGCAAATTGAATACCCATAATAATTATGCACTACATCTGCATTGTAAATTACTGCATGACAACATGACTAAGAACTCCATACAGAATGTTCTAACTATACTGCAATTCATTGCTGTAATACTGCAGTTTGTTTTTGTAAGCAATAACTGTGCAGGACGGGTATGGTATACATATTGTTGGTTGCAAACCTGTGCCTAGATCACGCTGTTCATGCATCAGAATCTGGAATCCTGGAGGGACCTGGCAGGCAGGGATAAATGCTGTGCTCCTGTTTTGTATGGACAGGCTCAGGCCGCATCATGCTGGATGACGTCTCCTGTCAGGGGACGGAATCTTCATTGGCCCAGTGCAGATCCAAAGGCTGGCACGTCAACGACTGCAAACACGAGGAGGACGCTGGGGTCAAGTGCCAACCAAGTAATGTCTTTCCAATGCTTTCCAGGGCTTTGTAGAGTAGAAGCCAGCAGACACTTACACAACACTGCCCATTGTTGAACTCCTCCAGTGTAACAGTGGAGGCTAGGCACATACTCTAAAGCAAACTTTAGCTAAAGTGGAGTTACTCAACATCCAATACCAAAAACATTCCAAACACTTGAATTAGCATCAAAGAATGAAATGAATGTCATGCAGGAGTGGGGACTCCACTTGAAAAGCTGGTGAAAGCGCATCCTTTAAAGGTAGACTGTGCAAAAAAAACCAAACATATATTTCATTGTCATTGTGGGTTTTCAGGCTTTGTCTTACTGGAGCACTTCCTCACATGGTAGAGCTCAATTTCCCAAAGGTTTATTAATATGTAATATGCACACAGACAAGCATGTCTCAAGAGTACATTTCCTTTATAACCTTAGACCCTAACAAGCCAAGATTGCTAGTCACATTCAAGATCACACTAAAAAGCATCATAAAAACACTGGCTCTGACCAAAGCCCTAACTGATGGCGCCCAGGAAATCTTAAATATATAATTAGATGCATCCTTTCTCCTGCTCCAGGGATGATGCTGGATAACACAATGACGTACACACTGGACAGGAGCGCGGAGTTCTCTGAGGTGCTGGGGGATTTGTATGAAAGCCAGCGGGACTGTGACTTCAACATCACCGTGGTGTCCGCTGGGGAGCCGGAGAGCGCGGAACACGTCTGCACACACAGACTCATCCTGTCCCTCAACGCTGAGACCGCCTTCCTCAACCTCACCCTCCTCAACAGCTTCACCTTGGAGGTGGTGAAGGAGTGCCGACCCTTTGTCACCGACTTCCTCAAGTACGGGTTCTCCCCGTTTTTATTTGTTATTGCCTTTTTGTTTTTGCTTTGGTTTAATTTACCCAGACAGTTCCCACTGAGGGAAAGCCTCCTATATGCACAATAGCTGCATTAAAAAATACCTCCACAGTAACTATCCATTGAGATTAGCAACAGTAGCAATAAAGGTCAGGCTCATCTAATAAAGGGTCGTGGGTCTCTTTGAATTAGATGAAAGTAATTCTGTTACACGCTGAGTATTTCCTTTTAACACTAGAACCGCCACGGGTATTCTCATACCTAAAACCCCCACAGGCAGCCATTGTGACGGTTACATTTTAAACAGCATCAATATTAAAATGAGAGACAAACTATCGGATACAACTCAAAAGCTTTATTAAAGCACATCGTAACAAACACCTGCATAGCCAAAACGCCTTATTAAAATGAACAATTAAACATAAAAGGGTTTATTTTCTAACTTGCCAGTATAAAGCACTACTTCAAAAAATGAAAAACTATCATAAAATAAACAATTCAAAAGGAACTACTGTGTAGACAGGTATATGTACCAGACCTAGGACAAATATAGTTTGTAAACACCAACTATTTCAAATATTAATTGAAAATATATATATTTTTTTGCAGAAAGCAAATACTATTTGAAACTATTTAAATATATGTAAGTTGTATATATACAACTATTACCATATCGTTAATGAATAGTCAAAAACTAAAACCTAATTATTATCCTAAATGTATAATTAGGTACCAAGTCTTGCAATTACCACATGGTGGTTGAGGAGGATTTCTAATGAGGAAAATGCTCAACATTTTGAATTCAATAACTTCAAAACAGGCCATTAAACCAGAGGTTACATATATTGCATTGTTTTCAAATATTTTCCCACTGAAATAAAATATCAAAATATCTCAATTAATTGATCAAGTTAAATCTAATTGAAACAGAGCAGTTTCAGAACAGTAATTGAGTGGTTAACAAGGACAAGGCTTAACCTGCAGGATAATAATTAGGCTGCTGTATGTTCCAGTTACATATTTATGAAGAGTTTTGTACTTCAATGAATTTCAACTCATATTTAAATATTTCCAAATAATAGTTACTTTTTGCAATCTGTATTTAATTATTTTCAAATAGTTACTTTTCACAAACCATATTTATAACTGGATTTATCCCAGATCTGATATGTACATACAAAACTGTAAAAATGAAAGTATTTTTTAATTTAAAATGAAAGAAACATGTTTTCTCTTGTGTGTGTCACTCGGTGCAGCACGGAAACCAGGTTGAGCTGCAGCACTCTGCTGCTTTGTAGTTTTCTGATCGAAATGTTTCTGCTGAAGCGCTGTGGCTTCAAGATGAAATCTCTCCTACTGATATTTTCCCTGGTGCATTCCTTGTACAAAATGAAGGAATTAATGGCTGCCAGGTCCAGTAGAGATAACAACAGGCTTGTATATAAAAATAAAATATTGTCCTGATGAAGATCTAACCGTTAATCTTGGGTTGATCTTTCTGCCCTGCACCTTGAAAGATTTTGGATGTGTGTATGTTTTCTCTTTGTTTTATTTTCAAAATAAAAACATGCATTGTTTGCATGCAAAAGACGGCATGCAACAAATATGCACAAGACGGCTTTGGCAGTTCTAGTTGGGCGGGATTATAACTTCCTTGTTTTCATGATTTGCCGTCAGGGTATTTAATACATGTATTTAGGAAAAGTCATAAACGGACAACTGCATAACTTTCAGACACGCAGAGTAATTTAAACATGAAAACCTCAAACCGTCAAAATGACTGTCGTGGCGGTACTAGTGTTAAAACCATCTGAAAAGACAGCTGAGAATGACTTTTGTTTTTCCTCACCAGGTACCTGTACACCAAACAAATAGACATCACCTTATCTTCGGCTCAGTGCATCCACAAACTTGCATCCGATTACAACGTGAAGGCTCTGCAGGAGTACGCCGGCCAGCTTTTCTCCTTGCTACTCCCCCAGGACCCCTCCTTCGAGAGCCAGGTCTCCCTGTACAACTATGCCCTCAGCACTGAGGACCCCCTGCTGAAGGAGACCTGTCTGCAGTACCTGGCGTGGAACTGTGAGGCCTTTGCCAACTCCTCAGCATGGTCCACGCTGCGGGCAGATGTGCTGGGGGCACTGATCTCCCGCTCCGACCTGGTGATCCCTGACGAGATCTTCCTCCTGCAAGCCCTCGAGAGATGGATCCTGGTGAAGTGGAAGAACGCTAACAGCAGTAACGGCAGTACCAACCTCCAGGTGGAGAGGGAGCTGTTGGGAGGGATCCGCTTCCCCATGATAAGTCCTGAGCAGCTTTATGACATCCAGTTCAACTCCTCCGTCTACCTGAGCCAGCCTGCACTCTACCAGGCCAAAATCCTTCAGGGGCTCCAGTTCCACACTGTATCCTATCAGAAGCTCAAGCTTCACATTGATGAGTTCACAGAAGATTACAGCCCGAGGATTTATACCTCACCCACATGGAGCTACACCTATACAGTCACCACAAACAATTACCAATACCAGTACAATAACAGGTACTACGGAAACGGTCAGAGTGGTTCATTTCAAACCCCAAAGCACCCAAGTATACTCTTCCAATCCCAGATGCTATACTGGTCTGTCGCTGTCTACATGTCCAGGGAGAGCTGCTGGAACAGAGGCTACAGCTGTGATTACAGCTCCTACCCTGTCGCCGTGCTCAGTGGCCAGTCTTCTGATGCGTCCATCCACTACAACAACAAGGTCCTCCTGATCTGCAATGACGCCTACGTCTCTCAAGTCCAAGAATTCAAAAACAATGTGGCGCTGCTGTCTTCCAACGACACTTTCCTGCAGTCCTTCCCCTGCCTGTCCAAATACTCCACTTTCAAGTTCATAGTACGTCCCCAGTACAACTTCTACAACTGAGGGTCACCCTCCTCCACGGAGACTCATGCTTGCAGAGCCAGTAGTAGTTACAGTAGACACTCCTTTAACTGGGGTTTAGTTTCGCTGGGTAAGGTTTGTTAAGAGTGTATGATTAAGAATGTTATCATGCCGATTTTATGCCAAAATTAGCCCCATTGAAACTATAAGGAAATGAGACAGTTCATCTTGCATTCCTATTGTTCATATATTGTAATCCTATATTATAGTGTCCTATTATCTTGATTCTCTCAGATTAGGACTCTGGTTTTAAGGGGTTAAAGTTGTGTAAAAAATCGTAATTGTTTTTGTACAAGGATTGCTGTGTGCTATGGATGTGCATTTGGAACTAGAATGTTTATCTATGTTGATTGAAATGATTTCCAAGCATGTTTCTGCAAGTGGCTCGTGTGCACTGTAATCAGAGCTGTGTGGCACCTTCATCCTGACCAACATAATAAACTGCTGATTTAGTTATAAACCTCTGAGTGTTTTTTTGTTTCTGTGTTTGTGCATTGCTAATCAAATTGGCTAGCACTCCAGGGAATGCATAGTGGTAAGTTAACCCTGAGCATCACCATTGCATTGCAAGGATGGGAAAGCACCAAAATGGGTACACAATTGTTTGGTATTCAGTAGATCATATGATGTTCTTATGCATTTTGAATAAAGAAAGGTATGTTATTTTATTTTTAATAGTGTTGGACTATGGCAGTGCTCATCACAGAGATGAATCGTTTCAACAAGCAAGTCTCAACTAAGCATGCAGTGTAGAATGATGTGGTGCTCCCTGTTGCTGTTGGAATAGCGTACAATTGTCACTTGCAATTTGTCCATCAGTATGTAATGACACTCAATGCATAGTGTTTTGTTCTTCATCGCTATTTGCGTTGTATACAACACTAGCCAGTAATAATATCGCGTATCAGTCAATTACTCGACACACCCAAGCAGTGACGCCAGTCACCCAGCTCATTTTTTTAAAGTTTATAATAAAAATATAGAAATGTTATCATAGACATCTAATAAAGTTCGGTGTGGTGTGCTAGTTGGCGTTTTACTGCTTAAAGGGATCTCTGACGTATCATTTTCATACACCAGAGGGCGCTGTTTATTAATTGAAACTCATTGCGGTCATGGTAAATACACAGCATCGGGACTCGTATGTATGTTGCAGGTGTTACAGGCTAATTCTGAGGTGAGTTCTGTTTTAGGCTAATCCTCACCCTGTCTGGCCAATTCTCACCCCAGTACACTGTAGCATAATCCTTTTCATTGTACGATAACTAAGCTAATCAGCAGTAGGACATATATTTGTGAATGTACTGTGAAAGATACGGGAAAAAAAATGCAGACAAAATAAGTAACCTTTATTGAACAATTATATATATATATATATATATATATATATATATATATATATATATATATATATATATATATATATATATACACACACACACACACACACACACACACACACACACACATACACACACTACTTTTTTATTAAGCTAAAATCTCACAACCCTGGGGGTGAGAATTTGCCTGGCAGGGAGAGGATTAGACACGGGTCGAGGATTAGCTTGTAACACCTGTTTGATATTTCTAATGTTTGTAGCTAAAACGTCAAGCCAGCTCGTCCTTTGAACAGACCTGAGGCAAGGACACACGCACACACTGAAAACAGTCCCTCAGTCAGCGAGCAACGGCAGAGTGTATTGACAGGAAAACGTCAGGATAAATGACCATCCCTGTCAGTAAAAATGTTTCTCCCGTAGCCTATAGCAATGCCACCCGACCCGACCCGCTCGGCTGACCGCATGATGAGTGACAAGCTCGGATACTCAAGGTCAAGCCTCGGAGCGTTTCTCAAGGCAACGGCACTTACAACCTCCTTTCTTGTGTGTGTGCTGGCTTTGGTTATTTTAAGTGTATTTAACACTTTAACACATGTTGAACGATAAGGGGCACAGTGAAACAGTAGCACAAAAAGTTACATTAAAATACTATTTAAAAACCATAAAGGTGCTTTAATCACTCGAATAAAATGATTCCATCCTTCCGTCCATATCTAAAGTAAAGGGTTTCTCTGAACAACCTGCGGGCCCTCTTAAATGGTAATCGCTTACATCTGAAAAAGGGAGAGGGGCTGGGTTCTCTTCTCTTCATCCCGACACCTGATTCTGGGGTGGCTCGCTAAGGCTTGGGGCTTTGGAGGTGGGAACGGGACGCCAAAAAAAAAAAAAAGTGTCAGCAGAACAGAAAAAAAAGGATTTGAGTAAGCTGGAAACGAGTTCAAATGAGAACAGGCAGACCTGCATTCCGCAAGCGTTTGCCGGATGCCAAGCCCAATCGGAACGGAGGGCAGAATGTTGGCGAGTCTTTCGAGCGCTGCCTGCGCTATTACAATTGCGAATCACAAGGCTGGCTACCCAGGGGTGGGCAATATTGCCTTCCAAGGCAGACTCTAGCCTGGGACACCTTTGTCTTTCGTTTGTTTTTAATTATTTTTCTTTCAGTCGGATTTACAAAAGACAGTTGAAGTAAACTATGATATAATTATCATGTAATAGCGAGTAAGAGAGAAGGGAAATATGCAGTATAACTGTATTGCGCTTGATGCATCGGAATATGGGGTGCATTGTGCCCTGAAGCCTGTGTAACAATGAAGTGCTTCCCCACCTCACTTCCCCCGCAGGTAGCCTGTTTTCAGAAGCTGGAATAGTCAGTAAGCATAGCAAGTAATTGTAACGGGCAGTGTTGTGTGATACACTGCCGTTACGGATTATCTCCTGTCCCCCATCAGTGAGATGAGATGAGGTTAAAAGCTCTATAAACACGAAGCCCAGGTCTTCTGCATTGTGGTTAACACTCTCACTTGCAGTTCACCGGGTCGCCAGTTGGCGCCCACGCCTCCGCACTGTTACATAAAAGTTTAGATGATGTATACTTTTAAGTGATGGTTATGTGACAGATCTGAATACCAATACAGTACTGTGAGCTCTGCTGATGACTGTTTCAGGTCTTTATGACATGCATTGACATGTGATGGAATATTGAGTCAGATATTAGTAAAGGCTGGAAATAAACTGATTGTATTGTTAATGTATGTATGGAAACAGCATTGGATCCCTTAGTTGCTAAGCAGCAATATCCCTTATAAAATTATGATGGCATGGGTACACAGGGCAGGCTGGGCGTCAAGCAGATGGAAGGTGGAATAACATTGTGGGATTATCATTACACACCCTGACAGTGCTGCGTGTCTCAAAAGAACTGCCTCTAGAATACTTTCTACTGACCACACTAGCAAAAGCCAGCTGAGAGCAGCCAGGCAAAATGTTAGCTTAATGACTTGAAGGTTCCTTTCAAAAACACAAATCTATCCTCTTTATGAGTTGAAGGAAGGAAATGCTTTGAAGGGGTACAAGCCTTTCCTCCCTTAGAAACAGTTTTATACCAACGAGATGTTGCTTTAAAGTGACCCCTTACCTGAAAAATGAACCAGGCCAGTCATATGATTTTCATTCAGAAAACAATTCCAAATCATTGCCAGTACAGGGACTGATTAGAGCTAAGTGAAACATCTGTTCTACCCTATACTATATAGGTGAATCTGCATTAATTGACGGATTCAAGGATTTTCCTACACATCTGGCAAAATGGTGATCCTCAATGGATTCTTCAGACGTGACAGAAGGCCAGCCCAATACTAAACAGTGCAGTGTATGTGTTGAGCTTCACAATGCCTTACCAGCTACAGTCCCAACAATAACAGATTGTATTCCAACTGGACTGTTCGCTTCAGGATAACAGATATATCTATCTAAAGAGCTGGTGGCCAAGCAACCCTTGTTTTTATTCACCACTAGACTGTGTAGACCTGGGCCTGCGATCAAACCCACAACCTCCCAGTCAATATGGAATCACTGCCATTGTGTCATTCTTCTGGTCAGTGGGGTCATTCTAGAACTCCCGTGCAGCGATGCAGGCTGGAAGTTGCTGGACATTGTGTTCCAGACCGGCTAGGACACTCGAAAAGGAGCAACTGCAATGAGAAGTATGTTATCGACTCATCTGGAGCCAAATCCTTCGGGAACATCCATGCTTCCTTCCCTAAACCTTTAACTTAACCCTAACCTTAAAGTCACTATCAGATTGACTAACTGTAATTCAATCCCCCGGCTACATGGCTGAAATAGTCTTCTCTAAAAAGTGGTGTTGACTAGTAGTAAATACATGGTTTGATTGGGTTTGACTGCTTCAGACAGTGTGGTGTGCACATCTGGACTGAATGCCTTGTGCCCCAGTTCTGTAATCAGAATTGCAGCCCCACTGACCCTACAAAACCTATCAGCAAAGCAGGCAATCTACATAGTGGGTTTAAAAACTGGATTATCCCAGTTTCAACATCTGGGACAAACCTGCGGATTAACAGTTTGCTAAAACCGTTTGCATAAATACAGTCCTCGTTTCCATGTGTGTCTTACCAGTCCAAAATGCAAGAATAATGCAACTTAATATCAGATTTATTCAATATTCATGTAACCTAATCTTCCCATACTGATCACTGCATTGCTATCTATTTGCTGATGTTCCATCTGCTACCAAATCAAAATGACATTATAAACCAGCCCATGTGTGTCTGCTCTATAAAAAAAATAATAAAGTCGTTTTCGTAAATGCATCTGCTTTCTTGCGTCGTTTGAATTCGTGTACTGTCATTCCAAATATATACTTGCTCATATCTAGGCATCTGAGAGACTGGAGTTGAAAGCAATGGAGCTGCGGGTGTCTGACATAACAAAGTAGCCTTCGAATCCATGAAACTGGAACAAGTACCTGTCACTCCAAGGGTTAAAGTCTTTGGGTGAAATTCATGACTCTGTCAGCATCACTTAAAATAAGAACATGAGAAGTATTAGGGACAAGAGGATGCCATACAGCCCATCAATACACTTCTATGGTCCCAGCCTGGTTCTGGTAAACCACAGGGCCCAGGAAGTGGTCTGTTACCAGTAATATCAACTGTGACACATACTGAATCCCAGTGACTATGTTTCTAATGCTAAAATAAGGTAAGGAAAAATTATTGGTTTAGGAAAAGAGCAGTGTATTTCGAACTGTAGGTGTAATGTACACCCCTGACTGTGACGGAATCTTAAACACAAAGCAAGCTGAATAATAGAAAGAGAGTCGAAATATGAACTAACGAACTCAGCAGAGGGCTGAGGGCTGGTTCTAAACCCTAGTGACGTAAAGGAGGGGCTGCGTAAACATAAAGTATTTTCCAGTTTTTTCTTCTTTTTGTAAGATAATTGTTTCTTTGTAAATGGACTCTTTGCTCCTGCCCTGTAGAAATTAATGAGTCTCCAAGCTGAAATGAAACAGTTCAGTTTTTTTGAGGGGGGGAGGAATGCCAGAGGCTGAGAAATTCAAACAAGGGAGGAAACTCAGTTTTTTGGGGGGGAGAGGAAATGCCTAAAGAATATAATCACTCTGTTTTATTTAAGAAAAACTAATTAGAGCCGCTGTTGTCCAGAATTGAAGCCAGACCGAATCCTGTACGCTGGATAATTTGGTGATAATCATCTCATTTGCTGCTCTGCTCCGTGGTGTCGGGTCTCAGTAGCTCTGCATGCAGAAGAATGAGCACCAGGATCCCAGCTCGGTCTGTGACTCACAGTGTGTGACATTGGGGCTCGTCTGCATTCGTGAGTTAAGAGATTTTAACCTCACGTCACCAACAGGGGGCAGTGCATCACACAAGCACTACAATGTACACAGGTAAAGACAATGGATCTCCTCATTTCACTTGGCCCTCCATGACACACAACTTTAATGCACCAGCTAAAAGATCAGGACTGGGGGATCTGTGTGTATTCTATCCTCTGAAGGCGATGCACATTCCTGGCAATGCATATTTACACATACCTGCATGCTATGATGGGAGACCATGGCGATCATCCTTTTCTTGATGCTACAGCCGGAGGAAATCCAGGATTACCACCACAGTGCTGGGAAACTGAACGGGAACACAAACAGCATGACAGAGAGTATGAGATGAGAGATTCTGGAGTTCCTTTTATCAGTGCTACAAACTAAAGCCCCCATCTGCAACTCTGATATGGTTTAAATTCGGAAGAAAATTGAGCATGATCCTGGGACACTCAGTCAAGGGGTTTTAAAAAAAAATATATGATGAAAAAATGTAAAAAGAATGCATCTGAATGTCATTTGAAAGCAACACAGCCCCTTCAAACCCATTGAAACCACCAGAGCTATACCAATCACAGAAAGACATCTGTTCCACTGCTCTGCTTACTACTACAGTAATACCTAGCGTGGGTCGAATATGGCTAATTATCTTGCAAAACAAATAGATTCGTGTGCAGTAAGAATGTATGTGTGTGAAAATATATACGCCCGCGTGTATCTCAGCTAAAAAAAATAACTGAGAGGTGATCTAGGCTCCATTCCTGACGGGGGGCGGAGCTCCAGGAAACGGGCAGCCATAAAAAATGAGGCTGATCTCAGCGAAAAGAAGAAAACAGAGCCATAGAAGGCAGTGGTAGGAGGAAGCCTGAGAGAGAGAGAGAGAGAGAGAGAGAGAGAGAGAGAGAGAGAGAGAGAGAGAGAGAGACAGATAACTCACTAGACTCCGTTCGGGTGGGTTTCTGAATCGAATTTTCTTGAAAGGAAAGCGCACGCATCCCCACTTATACGCGCTCTCAACTGCTGCGCGGCTCTATAGCAACGTGGGTCATCGCGTTCTTATTGTCCAGGCTATTTCACAGGGCGGCTGTTCAGTGAGTTAATTGTTTTACGCGTTTTTGAAAGAAAAGAAAAAAAGAATAAAAGCAAGGAGACAAAATGAGTTGTCCAGTTAGCTGTTGCTTTGCCACGCTCATCTTGCTTCTGCTGTGGCGGGTGGAACAGATCGCCGAAGCTTGTAGTTGCGCCCCAATCCATCCACAACAGGCTTTTTGCAATGCAGATGTAGGTAAGAAAAAACTTGTTTTCATTGGGGTGTATTTTTTTCTGCACATTACGTTCTTCTTTGATTATTGTATTAATTGCATTGTATCGCATTGCAAATGCAGTGTCTGCGTTTTAAAAGGGAGTTGACAATTCTCAAAATAAAAAAAAAATAACACAAACCAGATTTTGACCTTTTACAGCTGAAATCTTGTCTCTGCTCTATGCAGTTCATGTCACAAGTCTCTAGTTAAAAGATTGCCGTTTGATTTCTCTATTTAATTGAATCGAAGAAAACAGAACATTTTGATCAGGGGAAAAAAACTTGCTGAATTAGAACAGCTGAGATGTGCACGCTAAAAGTTTTTTTTTTAATTCTTATTATTATTAAGATTCCGAAATAAGAACTAGTTACACTTTGTAAGGCTAATTAAAAATTAATCTACAAATGACAAGTGTGTGTAATTCTTTACCACAAATGACACTGTTGCAATCTAGCTATACAATGTAGCCGACTGGGTAAAACACTTTCTGGACTCAAGGACTATATCTGTTGTAAACAAATTTATGTGTAGCCTGCTTCCAGCCAACGTCTCCTGACAGTCACCCAGTCACCGAGAACGACGCTGTTCATTTTCTGTAATTGACAGCAATATATACATTCCATAAATCTTTTTATAACATTACATGTAGATTACAGAAATTACAGTGCCATATGTCCGGCCTATAGGTTTTACACTCAACCCCTCCCAGTCAAGTGTTTGGATATTGTTTTGTGTTGTTTGTTTTAAATGTAGCCTTCCCGATATTTTCACAATATTATCAAAACGGAAGCGGAGGCGGTAACCTTTCGTTATTAAAACTGTAACGCTTTAGGCAAACTTTGCTGTGGGTCTAATTGCAACTTGAGAGAGAGAGAGAGAGAGAGAGAGAGAGAGAGAGAGAGAGAGAGAGAGAGAGAGAGAGAGAGAGAGAAGCAGCAGACTAGCTCTATAGGCGACGTCTTTGAAATATCTAAAGAGTGGCCAGTGATGCTGTTACAGCTAATAAGCTCGGTAGTAAAGCGTATTTACTTCTTTAAGAATGACTTTGCATTGCTTTTCTACACAGAGCAGGGAAACTGTGCAGCAGGTGTTATCACGCGCCACACTGAGGTGAAAAGCCGGTGTGAGCAAGCAAGATGTTTGCAAGACTTTCAAAATGTGGAATAAGGGGTAGGGTGAACAGGCAGGGAAGTGTACCTGTATCAAGAATACACTTGATTCACAGGTGAGCTCTCTCTACGGGTTTAGCGTGTGTGTGTGTGGCTGAAACACTCCTCAAGCATGCTTTGTATATCTGAGGTTGTACAGATGATTAGGGCTCCATATCATTTCTTGCAGTGTTTGTGTGCATCCTGAACTCGTTGATGAAATATTCAAGTGTTTTTTTTTTTTTTTTTTTTTTAATTTATTTTATTTTTATTTTATAGTATATAAGAACACATGAAGATTTTTTTTTCTTCCTGTATAGTTCAGAGCCTAATAATACGCAGCACCAGTGCTTTGGGTTTAATTTGACATTTCTCGGCAGTGAGTATGCATATTGGCATAGCCAGTCTCTTAGTTTTCCAGAAACATGCCCCCACCCTCCTCCCTCCCCCCTTAAGCATGTGCGCTGGTATGCCGGTGCTTGGAGGCTAATTATCAGATGTTTATGTGGCAAGAAGTGGCTGGTATGCTGTTAATTACAGGCAAAGTGATTGGAAAAGCACAGAGCCCTGGAAGTGAAGAGGCTGCCAACAGGGATGTTAGGATGCGTCCCACTGGGGCTTCCCTGCCCAGTTCAGATCCACTGCGACGGGAACTGTGCTCGCCAGATGTTGATCCAGATGCAGTCACAGCTGGAACAAGGCAGTGGCCTATTCTACTATATACCTTGGTGTGGGTGGTTTTGGGGTTTGAAAGAAATGCACATCACGACTAATGGGGGTTTGGATGAAAAGGAAGGACAGGCATTGCAGACTGGTTTCTGTTTCTTACCAGTGCTGCCTGTGCTTCGAGAGCAGTCATCACTGAGTTCAGGGCTCCCAATCTTAATTAAACTTACAGATTCCATGATTTGAGACTTCGTAATGAGAATGCAACATTTCTCTCAGGTCTGTAACTAATGCTGGGGGATTGGAAATGCGAAATGCATTGTGCTGAATGTTGCTTCTGATCCCAGTAAACAAGCTGTATCATCGCAATGCGATGATCCAGGTAAAATAATTGAAACAATAAAATAAAATAAAAGATTCTTGGGCTAAAGATTCACAAGATATCTTGGCAAAACATTTTTTTTTCCCCCCAAGAATGAAGAATATTTAACACTTCACGAAACACAAAAGAGTTCTCAAAGCACTAATTTGACTTTGTTTTCAAAGTGATTGTTTGAGAACAGTCTAACATTTTGCAGTCAGTAATGGCCGCGCCTTGGACAACCTGTAGCCGTTCCTAATTGGAGCTGATATATTATGAATTCTCTGTTGGGGAAATTCTGCCACAAAAATATACAATAGATAGTGGGTTGACCTTCATTTGGGGACTCCTTTTGTGTTCTCTTTTGGGATGATTCTGTTCATGTCCTGAAGTTTTTGTTTTATTTGAGTCATTCCTCAACAATGAGCAACAATTTAATATGCTTTAGTCAATGGCGCCGTGATCAAGTAGGCGAAACAGTTCAGTGGTTGATGTGTCACCTTCTCTGTTGCAGTCTAGGTCACTGGAGAGGGTCAAGAACTGTTTTTTGTTCGCCCTTGTGAGGCTTTTAAATTACTCTTCTCTGCGTGCTGAAGCATCACAATGTGCCTTACAAAATCCAGTGAAATCCAGCAGATGATGCCTTAGACAAAGCAGCTGTGTTTCACTTGGCAGTCCTAATTTTCCTGACTTGTTTAAAAAAAAATTAAAAAAAGGAAGAAGAAAACCTGTATCCTAAGAAAGGGCATGCCAGAAGTGCCAGGCTCAAGCATTACTAATGACTTGACACTCTTGAATTGGAGTGTGTGCGCATCTGGACTGTACCTTTCCTGGCTTTTCTATTATGCAGCAAAGCCAGTGCTTCTGTGAGTCTGCTCCCTGCCTGCCAGGGAATGTGTTGCTGTGTGCAGTCCTGGGCTCCCACTTCAGTGTGAGCTCATTTCCTGCTCTGAAGTTTGCAGGCAGTGCCACGAAAGACACTTTGCTGTCCAAGTCTCCGAGCAGATAGCGGGAACGCTCTGTCCTGGTGGAACAGGCTTAAGAAAGGGAAACCGCTCATGTTAACCCTTGCAATGCAAATACAAAGCCCAGCTCCTTCATTTATGCTATCTGTAGCTTATAACTTATCACTGATCACAGAGTTAGAGGGTGCTACTGCTGTTACTAATTGCTCTTCATTTAAAATAAAATTACTGTTTTGTGGAACTGACATTGACTATTATCTGAAGACTGGCTGATTACTGGTGTGTTTTTAGGTCATCCTTATTAGCCAACCAGAAAGCAGGATTTGTGTCTGGAGCGGAATCTTTGGAATTGGCATTTGAATGTTGGTAATGCTGGGGAAGTCTGCACTGGCGCGCATTTACTGATATTGCTATTGCACATTGCTAAGCTAAAGTTTAAATAAAAAGGGAGATGAGTTCCTTGTACTGTAGGGGGAAATGCATTGTAGATACATCCGATTGCTAAAAGTGCTTTGATGCTTTGATACCTACAGATATAGAGACTTCCGAACCACATTGTATTTATTGCCATTTGATTGGAAGGCACTTTGGTGAACTGTGTAGCATCGCAGCTCTCTCTGTACTGAAGGGCACGTGGAAACACCCAGGAGTGGGAACAACATAATATCTTATGTGTGTTTGGTATGCAGGGATGGAAGTAAGACTCCCATTGCATAGCAGTTTGATCCATTCCTGGTTTTACTATGCGTTTTAATAAGACGTGCCTGGGTTTGTTACTTATACACTGTGGCTAATCAAGCGTGTGTTAAAATGTGGAATGGGTGAAACTGCTTTGCAATAGGAGTCATAGTGCCTTGTGAGATAAAGTACATCTTAGTGAAACACAAGGCCCAGATGAAAGAGTTACCTGGACCGTTTGTTAGTGTTTTGTTTCTGCAGATTTGCATAGTGTAGAGACTTAGTCACACATTGACCACAGACCTGCCCTGTGATGGCTAGCAGCCTCTCTGCCACTTTGTAATGGTGAGACCTCCAGCACCTGACTCTCACACAGTTTCCCAGTCTTAAGTTTGTGGCTATAGCAGTTAACTTTCTCACAGCTGATTTATCTGTGATGGTGCAACAGTGGCTTTTTTTTTAGATTATGTTTGTTAGAAGTTTAGAGTTTATATGCTAACCATGTGTTTTAATGTTTAGTGTCTTGTTTTTGAGCCTAGCTAGTTGTGTGTTTGCCATTGTGTGTACAGTGTATTTGTTGTGCATAACAATATAACACAAAGAAAAGACCCTATATTTGGAGGCCTTCTTAATAATGAGTTTTCTGATCTGGTTCTTTGTTAAAATTGAAATATCTTTGGCTGTTAAATGGAATCCAGTGCTCTTAAGTGCCTCAGTTCAACCTTGGTAGCTGACGCACAGTTGTCCCTCCATACTGACTAGCCTTATGCTGTTCCCAACCCTGGTCGCAGACTCTTTTCCTTGAGCCCTGGGGTTGACTGTGGGAAATGGCATTGAGAGGCCCCACACTGAATTTTGATAAAGATTGCACTCCAAAATACCCCACGAGTAAGGGATTTAGATAACGTCTGTGTCTCTTCCAATGCTCTGAAGTCTTTGAAATGCATGGGGCATGTGCAGGAGACTGTGAGTAATTACAGCCCGCACAAGTGACAGTTCTGTTTCTGAGACTGGAAGAATACGGGCAAACGTTGTTGGCTAAATCAACCTGAACAGAAAAAAAGTGTACAGTATTAGCATCTATTGGTCTTACACATGCATGCAGTTTGCCAGCTGTGAGTCAGATGCACATGAAGGAGTTGACTTGGAGGCTTCTGCTCATTCAAGATGCTCCGGTGCTCTGTGGCCGTCTCCCTGTCTGGTTTGGAGGGAGTCGCCCTTGTGTTTCTCATGATCTTGCAGTTGTTCTTGTAGCTTGAAAAAGTACATCATGTACAGGGATGTGGGAGTGGCAAATACAGTTCATATCCAATTCTCCAAACTGGGGGAAAACTAAAACTTTATTTAGGAATTATTGAGGCACAGTTCCGGGATTTTCTTCTGATCAGAGGGCCTTGCATTTTGGCATCTCCAGGAATCGCTGTTCCATTCTGGGAAGTCTGTGTTTTGGGTGATCGTTGGTTCAATGCTTACAATGTAAAAAAAGAAGCTTGACCAGACCAAATAAACAGTTGGCTTGTATTGCAAGGAGACCATCTTTGGGTATAAACATAAGCCACAAATGCAAAGCTTAAGTTCTGTGGCTTTGTGAAGATATCTTGGTCACTTATCCTGTTTACTGTTTATTCCTGACCTCCTAACTGCAGTAGATTAAAATGGACATACTAAAACCTGGAATGGGTAAAATTGCTATGCAATAAGAGTCTTATTTCTCTTCCTTATTGCAACTGATTTAATGTGAAAACATGCATGGTTCTCATGTTTGTTGCTGAGCGTTGCTAGACTTGAAAGTTGTAGAACATTGCTGATCAGATCAGTAAAATGTATGTGTTTTTTTTTTTTAATTCCTTAATTACTTGATTGATAATTGTTTTCTTATAATTGGCTATGCAAACAATGGGGCATATTGTTCTTTAAGCCAAAAACAAAAGGACATGTGCTGAGCCACGTTGTCAGTGCATCAGGTCCTAGCTTAGGTTCGGTTATAATGCGCTTAGACTGTGAGTTCTGAGGCTTAAAGGGGATGAGATTTCGTCAGCTCTGCTGGGAAGAGACGGACAGGACTGGAGTGTAAACTGTGAAATGATTGAATGTGTCGGGTTGTTAGCTCCTCGAGAGATTGGATTCAATCCCACATTCTGGCTTTTCCGCTCCACAGCAGGAAGATAAATCAAATCTCTAAATGAAAAAATGCAGAGCGCTGCAGAAAAGTTCTTACTGCCCCTTCTGATTGTAGATGACTTGTAGGAACTACCAAAAGTTCAGCTTTCACTGATCTCAGGGTGCCAATACATTGAATAAAGTAATGGTTGAATACCCGCTACAAGCAACGACCGAGAACTGATCGCAGCTTAAAATACAACATTCAAAGAAACAAACCAAGCTGCATTTTCTATCGAAACTGAACGGCGGTCATTAAAGGGTAAATATAATGTTACCAAATCTCAAGTCCTCTTTCCCAGCTGCTTTTGTAACTGCCAATGTTGAAACATGGCTTATTTGATGGGGACACGTCTGTGCAATGGGGCAAGACTTGCAAAACAGGCCCATTGCTCCAGCTTGGTCTTCCGGGGAGGTCTGCACTTGAACGGGAATCAAACGCGATAAACCCATTCCAGACAGCACACTTTCAAATGGCTTTCCCTTTAACAGAATGCAATGGTCTTTAAAGGGGATGAGATTTCCTCACCTCTGCTGGGAACGGAGTGTGAACTGTTAAACCGGTGCTCGTAGCGTCTACCTTGATGAGAGATTTTCCTGTGTTTCTAGAACCCGGATGCTGTGTTGTCTTTGTTCTGCTGGCTGGGTTCATTACCCGATGCTATCAGAATTGCGCAGCATGCTGCGTTTAGTCTGGGCTGTACAGTCAAAACAATCATGCTGATGAATCCCAAGCAGTCTGGCAGCTGTTGCTGGAGCACGGGACCCTGGTCTGTGCCAGCGCTGAGCTTGCTGTACCCTGGTGAGGGTAATCGAGGGCAGGGGGGGAGGATGTTTCCATACAGATTCCATTAGCGATGTTAAAATTAGATTCTGTGGTAGATCATTTTACTTGTATGATGCTGATTGTTACGCAGAATCGATGAAAGGTGTGTTTGTGTTATAAAGCAGACCAGGAGCCACATTTGTCACGAGAGTTAATATAACCTGCACCGTTCCACATGATATAGAGAAAAATCCTACTGTATTGCATCCTTGTGTGAATGTAAAAGCCTAATCCCCCTAAAATCGCAAAACGCAAGGATGGAAATAAGACTCCCATTGCAAACTCCTGGTTTCTCTATGAGTTTTAGATGACATACCTGAGCTTGTTACCTATAAAGGCTGTTCATGCTTGTATTAAAACCTGGAATGGGTGAAACTCCTATGCAATAGGAGTCTTATTTCCAGCCAGGAAATATTCATTTTAACTAGGTGGACAATAAAATTGAGAAGATCTTGATCTGTGCATCAGCTGTGTAGATTTTTATTTGTCTAAGCAACTGTATGTCAGGTTGAAGGAGGTATAACTGGAGTTTAGCTGCACTGTGCTGTACTCCCTCATCCCTCAATCTGAACCCACCTGCTGGGTACATCTACTCGGTCCCTGGGCAGTCAAGGCCAGATCAAAGTCGCCTGTAAGGCAGCTGGTCTCCTTCCTACAAATTGTCTGGTGCTTCACAGGGCTGATCTATGAAGGCAGCACAGCTGTACAGTTTAAACAAATCCTGATTCATCCACACACTGATGCAGTGCTTTTACTCACAGTGTTTATACATAGTTCAGATCTTTTTATTTTATTTTATTTTTTTAAAGTAGTCGTCACCAATGTTTTTTTACCCCGGTTTTCTCCCCAGTTTGGAATGCCCAATTATTATTTTTATGGTGTGATGGTTGTACTACCTCCCACTTTTAGCTAAACATATTTGCCATGTAATTTAATCTGGATTCCAACCCAGACTTTTACAGCTTTCTAATATTCCACTAAAATGTAGCTTTCGCATTGGATCAGAACATCATAATGGTAAGCACAAGACCTTTCGATGTTCAAGCAACATTGAAGACATGTAGGAAAGATGTTACCACCAGTTGGAGTGCTTTATATTTAAGAATGCGTTCAAGCATCCCATACAGTGTACTTTTCAGGGATTGGAGTGCAGATGTCCTAATAGGCTGAACTTCCTTTAATATTTTTTTAAGTTCTAACCATGGCTTTAACCACTAGATCATGTTGCATGTCGTCATTGCTTTAGACTGGGAATATTTGCCACAGGCTTTATTATATTTCTTTCAGTGCCAGCGTGGTGTCTGTTTTGTTCTGAAGCAGCAGCAAATGGCAGTCGTGTTCTTAATGGGATGTTTTGCTCAAAGTGTAAGCGATGTCCTGGGCTGCAGGAGCCAGCGTGTTCTCCTGGGTAGGAGGCTTCATCTTTCCAGGAGGCTCGGGAGGACCGCTGGGATAGCGCACTCCTGATTTTGAAAAGATGCTAATAGGATCCTGCCACCTTTTCTAAAGCGTGTTATTTTATTCGTTTGATTTCCATCCCGATGGTAACTGAAATTTAGAAAGAGGGGTGTAAGATAATTGACGCCTGCTCATATGAAACTTGACATTCTCTGCAAGTCGATCTGTAAAAGGAGTTTGAGCAAGAAAGGGAATAAGTTTAGCTTACTGGGTTTTTTAACCATTTGCAAATTCAGGGGTGGAAAGAAGACTCCCTGTTGCATTGCAGGTTCACACTTTCCGGGTTTTACTACAAGCTTGTTTGACTACAGTATACAGGTAGCAAGCTCAGGTGTGTCGTATTAAATTCCTAGTAAAACCAGGAATGGATCAAACTGCTGTGCAATGGGAGTCCATCCCTCAAATCAGCAGTGAGTTTTACAGAGAACCTGCAGCAACCAAGCAGGCAAACGTTTCGGCCAGTGCCTCCTTCACTGCGTTCCCCTTGTAAACAAATGTGATCCAACTGCATCTGCTTCTGATACTTCTTCCACAACACAATCTGCACGTGCACCCGATACCTCTTGCACAACACAATAGACCATGCTGTGGAGGGATTACAGGAGCTCTGTGTGCCAGTGCAGCAGGCTGGTAATCCTCGCTGCACACTCATTACGCAAGTTGAAATTGAAGATTGCGCTCATTGGAAACAGGGATAATCTGAAGTGCCCGCCGTCTACCTACAGACAGAACAGAACTCCCCAAACAGGCAGAATCATGTTTTTCAATGGATTTTAAAATCTGTTTTTTGCATCTTTACAAGCACTGTTATATATATATTTCGTGGATGCTTGTTACTGTAGTCCTGTTTTGCATTTCGAGTGTCACTCCGTGATTGTGTTTGTTGGTTCACGCCAGCTTTCCACCCACCATTTTTTATTTAACTTTTTATAGGTTGTTTTGCGTTCTTCCATTCTGATGGGGTTTGTCTGGAGAAATCTTTACTTTTCTTATTGTGTGTTATTGTGAAGATTCGGTTAAAACCAGCAGCCTCTGCTCCTCACAAACACACTTCAAACACTGCCCGCATTTTAGTGCTTTTGGATACAACAGTGCTTTGATTCTGTGTGACCTCATTGCTTGACGTTTTGCTTTAGGACACAATGCTGGTCTGAAGGTAGCTCCTGAGTGCTCTGCAGCCCTTACCAGCAGTCACGAGGGTGTCCTATTAAAAATTGGCCTCCCGCTGCTGCATGTTAAAATGATTCATTTGGTCTCCTATGCCAGTCATGTGCTTTTTAGCTTTGCCTTCAGTTTATTGGACTGACGTCCTGTGCAGTTCTTGTCTCCTTGTTCTAAACACAATGTACTGTTGAGTTCCTCTACTGAGCATCTGGAAAAATAGAATTGAAATGGAATGCGTTTCTGGAAGATCTCTAACCCTTTGGCTCCAGTACCATCTCTGTGGTGCTGTAGATTTCTGGTGACATATTCAAAGCTGAGGGACTGGGAGTTAGTGTCGTCTGGTGATTTTAGAGCTGATGGCACTAGAAGCCAGTATGGCCTAATGTTTAGAACCCATGACAAGGTGACAGTGTGGCTTAGTGGTTAGAGCTGAGGGGCTGGGTGGCAGTGTGGTCTAGTGGGCTATTTCCAGGCACCACTTCCATAGGACTGAGACGCAGCATGCCAGAGGTGCCATTGAAGAAAGTAAAAACCTTTCAGACTGGAATGTGTTCAGCAAAAGCTATGATTTAAAAAGATTACCGCTTTGTGTATAAACACACAATGCTGAGATGACTCAGTTATTTCAAATGGTAGTCTATAATTGGCGTATCATGTAGACTGCACACAGAACTGGAACACTACTCCTGTAAGGGGCTCCTTTTACCACACTGAATGGAGATTTGAAATTGTTAATGACACTGGGAAGTCAAGTCCTGCATATATTCTCTCTTTAAAAACCTGCTGTACTAAACTTTGTTTAGCACTGCAACTCAGCCCAGAACCATAAAGCACTGCTGGCAAACAAAGGAGGGGAAAGAAATTGTACAAGCACCATCTGACCTAGATAAACAGTGGCCGTGAAGATGCAGGCTGCTGTTACTGAGGGAGGCTGACTTCAGGGGCTGCAGTAATTGCCTGCGTTCACAGACAAGCATCCCTGCAGCTGCCTCGCTGTGTCTGACTGCTATAGGCATGGAAATAAGACTCCTGTTGCATAGCAGATTAACCCATTCCAGGTTTTACTACGAGCTTGATTCGCCACAGTGTATAGATAACAAGCTTCAGTGTGTTCTAGTAAGCTCAGTGTAAAACCAGGAATGGATTAAACAGCTATGCAGTGGGAGTCTTATTTCCATCCCTGCTGCTGGTCTCTGTACAGTCTCTTTGTGCTGTTTGTGTTCACTGAAGATTTTGTAACAGACTTATATTTTGCACTGATGTGCACAAACGTTAATAAACACGCTTTGATTATACAATGTATATTTGATTTGATAACTGCCTTCCAATAGTCTTTTTTTTATGTCCTGGGCCTGAAAGAAAAGTCATGTTTTGAATTTTATACACTCCCTTTTCTAAATGCTTTTAGCGCTTGTCCTTGTGCCAAATGCTGAAACAATCCCGAGTCAGTTTGTCAGACATTCCCACAAAGGGTTTTAGAGGATCATTTAGTCTCAATGCTGTGTGCTGTGATTGAGAAAAGGGATGAGACTGAATCTTTTAAAATGCAAAGTCTTTAAAAACTCCTTTTTCTCACAACTGCCAGTATAGTGTGTGGGGTGTTGTCAAGTTTTCTTATTTTAAACTAAATCCATGTTCACATATCATCTGTTTTTTTTCATTGAATGTCATCTGCTCCTGATTTAGTCCTTTTTAGTTTTTTTTTTTTTTTTTTTTTTTTTTATGTGCCTCAGATTTTAAATTGGAAGCAGCAGCAGCAGCAGAAGCAGCTGAATGTGGAAAAAAAACATTGCCTCCAGCATTCCATCTGTAAATCTAGACTCCTGTAACTTGCTGTGGTGCCACTGGGCTTTTATAATGTTGTCGTGTGAGCCTGAAGCCTAGGAAACAGCACCCTCCTATGAGTCAAGCATTTCCATCTTCCATATGTCCCCATATAAATACTAGACACTATTCATGTCACTTGACTTGAATTTCAAGAAAGCCAAACAAATGTAGAATGTGTTGGATTGTTGCAACTCCTCGCACAAATTTGATTATCCTGGGCAAACAGACAAACCTTAAAGTGGAGCCCTGCTATGGGTACAAAGCAACAGAACATGGCCTTGTACTTCTCGGCTTCAGTGAGACTGTGTTAAGTGGTAGGCTGATTTTTATTTTATGTTTTCTTTTGCTCCCGTGATCCTGAGTAATCAGCAGTGATTGACTGGCTCGGCTGTAATCTGGGATGCATAAAAACACTCTCCAGCTGTTTCTGGCAGCGGTGGAAAGCTTACTTTAGTCTGCTGCCAGCCCTTCCCCAAACCTCCCTGATTTTCAGGCTTTCTGAAATAAAATAAAAAAAGACAATTTTAAAAAAGTTCCAGCGAACTGCAGTGCGTCGGCCTTGGAGAATCTACACGTCAGCTGCTCTGATGGTAATTTCATTCCAACAAAATATGAAGTCCTTATTCGCATCAAAGCACGCTGCTGTTTCAGTCAAATGTATTTATTTAACCAGGATAGAGCCCTTGAGACATACATCTCATTTACAACAGGATCCTGGCAAGAAATAACAATATAAAATCAATGGCAAATCATTCAAACAGGACAAAAACACTTAAAACGATCATAAAAGCAGTGATCCAGAATAAAAGCATAGTGGAAAACCATTCAAATGTACGTGATCCCGGTCATAGTCAGCATTTGCGTGCAACTCTGGTCAGATTTCAAGTAATGTTTAATAATTGTGAAGAGGCTGTTTTTATATATGAAGATAATCAATTCAAAAGATGGCCCGCATTCCTGGTGACTGTACTGTGGGTTGGGGAGATGTGTGCCAGCCTTGTGCAAATACAAGGAAGTGACACAAGCATTGCATTTCGTGCCTCCTGTTATCCCAGGGGAATAGCACCTGTACAGTACACTATTACAGTAACTTGCTCAAAGTGCTGCAGCAAGGGTCTTTGACTGCTCCAGCATGTCACACTAGTCTTTAGATCGTTGCATTGGTTTCGCAATGGATTGTCTGGACTTGAACCTTCTTGCCTCACAAATCTGCTTATTCCCCATGCCCCTCTTTTTATTTGTGAGCTATTCATTTGAGCTCATTTTACGTTTTAAGAAATGGAAATAAGACTCCTATTTGCATCGCAGTTTCACCCATTCCAGGTTTTAATGCATGGTTGTTTGGCCACAGTGTATAGGTAACAAGCACAGGTGTGTCTTATTAAACTTGTAGCAAAACCAGGAATGGATCAAACTGCTTATTGCCTTCCCTGGTTTTAATTGCTACCCTTGAGTCTTAGTACTTGCACAATTTACTATATATCATGCAGCACAATGATTTAGCTGTTTTGTTCTTCAGTGCTAAAATTGACGGTGTAGTTTCTTGAAGATTGCTTTAAAAAAGGGTGCAGAGATCACAGGGTTACCAGATCGGGTTCTTACCCAGACTGGCTTGTTCTGGTTCTTCTGTGTTTGACCTTGCATTGATCTTTATTATTATAATTTTTTTTCAGTTATCAGGGCGAAGGTGGTTGGAGGAAAAGAAGTGGATTCTGGGAACGACATCTATGGCAATCCTATCAAGAGGATCCAGTATGAGATTAAGCAGCTCAAGGTACGTCAGGAAGCCACCAATCAGAACTGGGCTGATCTGTCTCTCCACCAATCACAACTGTCCAATGGGGTTGAGGGGGGTGGAGTAAATGGATCATCAATAATCAGATCAAGATCCATTGTCTCATAAGAGTAAAAAGGAACCATTAACCCTGTAATGCCCTTCTCTGCACAGATGTTTAAAGGCCCTGATAAACTCATCATGGCGGTGTTCACAGCCCCTTCGTCCGCAGTGTGTGGAGTGACTCTGGAGACCAACGGCAAGAAGGAGTACCTGATATCAGGTAGAGTGACAGAGCAGCACCGCGTTAAGACAAGCGTACACTGGATGTGCGAAGTCTCCCTCCTTACACGTGCATGCAGGCATATAATTTAACATCGAACATACAGTTTGTACTGGAAATACATTGAAATGCAGATCCACGTCATCCATGAACAAATTCTTTAAATGCTATTTACCTGGGAAAAGGTTGGGAACCAGTTTGAGTCCAGGCTATTCTATTGCTGACTGTAGACGGGAGCTCCCAGGGGCAGTTGGGAAGCGCTGGTTTAAATGGGCAGCATGTATCGTATGGTTCCAGTTGCCTCAATATGACGATCCTAGAAAGTGCTTTAAATGCACTGTTCCTGACTATCATCTATCAGCTTTCATTTTACCCCAGCTCTTGGGTTTCATTATCTACAGTTTTTACTCCAAAACAACTTTCAATTACAGTGTGTGTTTGTTTAAAATAATATGAGTAACAACTTTAAAAACAGTTGTCTGTTGTCTCTTGTTGCTCAAATTGGCTAGGCTTGTAATTTCTTGGGCTGTCTTCCCAGTACAGTATCATCACGCATGAATTAGAGGGGGGTTGGGAGGGGTAGACTCTAGAAAGAGATATCTCTCTGTACTCGTGAGAGACGGGGTTAGGGTTCTCAGGAGGTTCGGGCCCTTCCTGGCTCTGGGCTCTGACTCTCTGTGTGTTTGTGTGCTGTGCAGGCAAGGCTGAGGGTGATGAGAAGATGCATGTGACCCTCTGTGACTTCATCATCCCCTGGGACTCCCTGAGCGCCACCCAGAAGAAGAGCTTGAATCAGCGCTACCAGATGGGCTGCGAGTGCAGGGTAAGGTCCTTGGAAAATCACTGCTGTGCCCTGCATGACCTGAATAAACAAGCCTTCAAAACCGGCTAATCTCCCATCTCCCACAGCTACCTTTTAAATCTTAAAGAATCTCGAAACATCTTCAAAGAATGAAGAATGACCTCTGGAACGCACTCAGAAGATTGGTTGAGTCCCTTTGACCTGTTACACTCCCCGGCGTTGTGATGTTGGTCAGCATTGAGGCCGGACAATAAACTCTCTCTATTTTTCCCACAATGATTTCTGAGATGTGATTTCTAATGTTTTGTAAAGCGAGCTGCTTTCTTCCACCCCACAGATCTCCCGCTGTCCGTCCATCCCCTGCACGATCACAGCCCCGGATGAGTGCTTGTGGACAGACTGGGTGACGGAGAAGAGCATCAACGGGCGCCAGGCCAAGCACTACGCCTGCATCAAGAGGAACGATGGCTCCTGCGCATGGTACCGCGGTGTGGCCCCGCCCAAGAAGGAGTTCCTGGATATCGAGGACCCCTAGACCGACTCCTCCCCCTGCCAGCTAGCCATTAGAAATGCCTGCACAAAAATAAATGAAACTAAAATAATGATAATATTAAATAATGATAATAATGAAATGTATATAAACTGGTCTGGTGTTGACATTGTTACCCTGTGAAAGGTTGCTGCAGGAAGCTACAGCAACCTGTGAGGGACAATCCTGTGAGGAGAGCACTTTTAGCCCCAAAAGCGCTTGGATTTTAAATTTATAATAATGACTATGACAAATGTACATTTTTTTTGTTTTGTTTTTGTAAAACTACCAAAAAATGAATTTGGGTTTTAGCCAGTCAGAAGTGAGCTTTGAAAACTCTGTAGAGGTCAAATCTCACTGAATATCCTGTAGCTCTTGCCCGTGCAGTTTAAACCAATCAGATTAATGGAGAGGCGGGACTTCCCAGAATATTCCTGCACAGGTTTCTAGAAAAGAAAGGAATCGCGTGGTTTTGAGACAGAATGACATGACACCATATTTTGTTTATTATTCTATTTTGTTTTCCTTTTTATCCATGATTAAGCCCCCATCATACACTGGGGATTTATCTTTATACCAGAGCAATAACACGTTTCCGCATGAATTTTCTTGCGGTACAGATGTATAGAGCACCATATTCAACTAGAAATTTTGTTAATGTGGTATAAACGTGTTAGCGACTTTCCACCAAAACCAAAAGCTGAAAATGGATTTGTATAATAAAATAAAAACGTATCAATTGCCAACAAGCATCTGGATTGACAGACCCCGATTTTAGCACGCGTGTTGGACTGTCTCCCACAAGGTAACATTATGTAGTCGAAGGTTAGTGCTGTGAGACCAGGTGTCTGTCAATTCAGTGTGAGATTTGACCTATATTTTTTGTTTTAATTCCAAGCGGTTTCTAATGTCCCACATGACCAGTCTATGCGATTTCGATATAGCAATCGAACCTGCTTGCTGTTAAACATCATATACTCTTCCCTCTTTACCTCACTGCCTCCTCCCTGTGTGCTGTATCCTTGTCTGCTGTACAGTTCATATGCATATAGACTTTTTTTTTTTTTTTTTTTTAATCTTGGTTAGATCTAGATTTGCACTTTTCGCAGAGCTGCTGCAAAAGGACCCTTTGGTCAACAAACAGGGAGGGTTGAATCCTCTCTTTTTGTTTTGTAATAGTGTTTGTATCCTTTTACATTTAAAAATTGAGCTATTTTTCAATTGCTTTTCTGTTAAGAAATTGTGTGGTAGCGCTTTATTTGAATTGGAAACTGTGTAGCGCTCATAACTGTGTGCACAATCCTTCAGAATGAATGATGCAAAAGTATTAGAATTGAAAGTTCAGCATCTCTGATGCATTTCTGTGATTCGTTGCCATCAACATTTATTTGTAAATCTTGATCTCCAGTGTGGTGTTTTTCTGATCTGTGTTCTGGATCCTTGCCTACCTGGTGTGCTCATTCTCAAAGTGATTATGAAGGATTGTGATGTAGTTTTCCAGTGTTATGTAGCCTTTATGAAAAGGTTCTGATTGCTAGTGTCCAATTGGACAAAAGCGTTACCAACTGTGTTTATTTTGTACTTTTAAATGCTATGTTACGTACTATATAGCTTTATTTTCTTCCAGTAGTGCATTCTGAATTAGGTCAGAGCTCTAGGTCACCATCGCAGTCTTTTCTTTTTTTTTTTTTTTTGGTTCAAGCTCCGAGACAGGATGTGAAACCAACCCGAAATAACAAAGGACATGGAACGTCTCTGCAAAGCAAGACTAGGCAGGACAAACTTGTATTCCAAGTAACGGTCAGCCCTTCCCGGCCACAGTTGCTGTCACTGTATGAAATGTTGTTGTTAATTTCAAGGTTTGTTTAGTTGAATTCCATTGTTGACAGTCTGTCGGAGTGAGGGGGTCTGTCAGAATGGACAGCCGACTTGCTACAGCCACAGAATTCCAGGGTTTATTCTCTGAACCTAATTTTAAACAGTTTGGTCGGGGTGATATTAATGCCGTGCTTCCTTGTACAATAAAAAACAAAACCAAAAGGTAATAGACTCTGGAATGGTTCTGTAAATATCGGGAGTTTCTCTGTCCATTGAGGTGGTGACCCTGACTCTGCTTTGTTACAGAGTTCTTTTTTTTTTTTAATTAATAATTATAGCTAATTAAAAACACTGTGATTGGGGAATTTCATGTGTGGCCTTTTTTTTTATTACTTTACAATCCACAACCCATAATAATAATAAAATAATAATAATAATAATAATAATAATAATAATAATAATCCAGAAAGTATTATAACTTGACTGGATGTACTTTAATGTAACTTGTGTGAAATGGAAAGTTGCTGAATATCCTGCCCTGTCTGTTGTAATTTCATTTAGATGGGGTAAGGCGTTCACTGTTGATGTGTGGTTTGAATTATCTTCATCACATCCTGTGTATAGAATTTACAGGACCCTTGTTATTATTATTATATTATTGTAATCTGCTAGGTAGTGCCCCACCCACCCAGCACGCATACTGAACAAAACCTTTAAAAACAACACTTGCATTGTGAAATAAGAGAGATCTCACGAATGGTGGTAATGCCTAGTTATTGCATGGTTACTACATGTGCAACTACAAAGAATTGGCCTGTACCGGGCCAGCAAATGTTGTACACGGAGCAATTTCCATGGAATTGCACAGTAGTTACCAGTGGTAATTCACCTGTTATTACAGTGCAACTACACAAGTGTTATTGACCTGTATTCTTAAGTTCTACCCTCATGTACTATCCCCTCTAGTCTCTAGGGGGCACTATTATTCTGGCACATATGAGGGGGTTCTTGAAACCTGTAATTCTAATCGGCCTGTTTGTTCAGTTTTAACAGTTAAAAGACATACACATGGTAATTAAACATTCTGGCAAGTGAATGCGGTATACCTCCAGCTGCTTTGATAGTGTTTTAAAGATGTTTCTGCCCTGTACAAAACACAGTTTTGCTTTTGAAATGAGTAAACATTTAAAAATAAATAAATAAAAAGAAAAAAGGTTTTACATTTATGTTTTTTGTTTTGTTTTGTTTTTAACGTTTGTAATCTTTGCATTACAATTATTAAATATTACCTAAAACGCTAACATAATTTAACGCTTTGGGTGAGTTTTTTTTTTCTTTTTTTTTTCTTTTTTTTTTTTTTTACAATTTCTTTTTTGTTGTATTTTTGTTTTAATTTTATTTTTGCTGAAAAGTCTGAGACTTCTTGTGCTGGGAACACGTGGAAGTTGATGTGTAATGAAAACCAGACTGTGCATGTCTTTGATGCTTTATATATTTCATATGTGGACATTCAGTCAATGGATAAAATATACATATATTATCAATAAAGGGTTAGAATAACCTCCAGTTGGTCCCCTGTCTATTTTATTATTCACATAGCACCTGCATGGTTGAGAGGACTAATAAATAAATATAAACTGAGCAACTTTGTTTATTTAGGGCGAAAACCGGAATTGGGCTTGTTTTTATTGGGAGTCGCTTTAATTTGAAGACAGTAGTGGGTTTTGTTGTAATAGGTGACGTGACTTCAACAGTTAATAGTTATAGGGGTGGTTTTGGTGATTGAATGGTGTCAGTGTATATGCACGTCTGTACAAACACCCCCACCCCTCTCCCTCTGAAATGGGTTGGGCTTGTTTTTCCGCTATTATTATTATTATTATTATTATTATTATTATTATTATTATTATTATTATTTTACTTTATTAGCGCTAAGTTTCGAGAAAAAGAAATGGGTAGACTTTTAAAAATAATGTTTTGGACAACAGTAAACTGCTGATAACACCTGTCTTGTGAAATATGAATGATCTTATATCTTCCGGGTATTCTGCTTAGAATATTTTGCCAACAGTTCTGTTTCTGCTTTCAGCAATATTAGAAGTGTGAGTACACTACTGGGTTGCTATAAAAATAAAAAATAAATTAAAAATGAACTTTTCATGGACTACACGTGTTTCCTTTATCAATGAAAGCAGGAAGTCCAGCAACGGAAGCAACATTTTAATAAATAATTTTAATCAGTGGACAAAAACCCCTCTCAGCCATTACCGTACATGCATGAATCATATGCTGTTGACAATGCGGTGCAACACTGCTCCCTTCTGGTTTAGAGTATGCACTGCAAATCAAATTCAAACCCGACGGTCCCTAAAAGGCTGACTGAGTATTGGAGGATGCTGAGTATTGGAGGATGCTGAGTATTGGAGGATGCTGGTAAGTTCAGGTGAGCGCAGAGACAGTGCTATCTTAAAGGTATAGATTGTATATTTATAATAATTATTTAAACTTAAAAGTTATTGTTTGTATACAGAATGCTGGAGTTATGCATACGTTTTAAGAACTGGGCAGTTTTTTCTTCTTAAAGATTAAAACCATTTAAAAACGTATATAAATAACTGTTACAGAATTTGTTAAACGATGCTGTGTGTTTTTCTGCCAGCTGACGGCGCTGTAGGAGGTTGGACGTTGTGTTTAAAACACAAGTCATTCGTGGCATTAAAATGCTGGCTGGGCCCAGGGATCAAATCAGTCGGTTTCTGCTGTTTGGCAATAAATAGATTTCTGCATCACGGGGTTTCAATGCTGCATCTGGCACTTTGTCTGAGCGCTATATATATATATATATATATATATATATATATATATATATATATATATATATATATGTGTGCATTTGTATTTTTTAGGGGAAGTCACAGAGACTGCATTACGAAGACACCAATGAATGATAAGTGTAAAATATTAATAAAACTAGAGCTGCGTGACAAATACTCTCTAGTGTAATAAACGGTTATTTGCTTTATTGCGTCGCTGTGTCTTTAAGCAAGCTGTGCCCTTCACCTCGAAGCGAGACTTGCCACACGTGTTCTGGGTACACGTGGTCGGGAGTTTCGCTGCGGATCTGTGCAGCTCCTCCTGGCTGCAGTGAGAGGAGGGAGAGAGAGGGGGCGCTGTGTGCGTGCGTGTGCGTGTGCGTGTGCGTGTGCGGAAAGCGTATCTAGTTGAAAGTGAAGATTGTTCACTGGAGAATGAGAAAGCGCTCACACAGGTAAGAATGAAAACCCGTACGAGTGTCAATTGACATTAACTCTCGTTTACTTTTATTTAATGTTTTTAAATCACGGACACAAAATATGACGGTATTATAATTAGTCACTAAGCTTTGTTTAACCCATGTTTTAAGGCTCATAGAGTCATTTCTTTTGGGAAGACTCTGTCCATAGTTTAAAAGGACACAAGGCCTGTCAGGTGTCAGCAGGTGGCTGAAAAGATTAGTTTTTGTAGGACAGAATAATAAACAGGTTCTGTGCGCAGATTTTAAAGCTGCAGTTTTCCACACTCCAGTTGATCAGTACAGCTCCCATGTTATTTTGTGATTTGCTCATTCACAAATTTGATAACTGGGAATTTGCTCTGCAAGGAAGGACCTTCCCTTAGGTTACTTCCCTAAATATTCACCCCAGCTTCATCTACGGGTCTCAATCCAGTTGTCCGCTATATACAAATATACAAAAGAATATGTTTTCATGTTTGAATTGAAAACTGTATAAGCGTAACTAATACGCACAAAGGTATTTGATCTGAAAAAAAGCTTCATTTTGTCATAACCTTTTTTTTTTTTTTTAAACCGGTTATTCAGTTGAAATTGCTGACCTGGGCAGTGAACTAGATCTTGATTTATCGCAAATTATTTTTATTCCGACGGTACACGTAACGCTAATATAAGACTGTCAGCAAAAAAAAAATCTGTCTCATTTACCATCTCTGCGCAGGTGATTTAAAGGTCAATTTCAGCCAACTGAAATTCATACAGGACAGATTTTAAAGTAAGCCATACATAGCAGCAGATCAGAAGTGCAGTGTTGTTTTACCCAGATTCTTAAGTACTGGTCCAACCACAAATTAAGTGTTTGATTTAAGTATGCGTTGCTTTCCTGTGCACATAAGACCACATTTACAGAAAGCCTCGGAGACTTTAAACTTCGTCATCACAACTGAAGGTGAGGTGGTCTCTGCACAGCAAAGCACTTTGACGTCTCCAGCGGGTGGTTCCATCTACATGCGGTGTTGCCAGTTCTTGGAAGGCTAGACATGCCTCTGGCATAGGAGGCGGTGTGGTCCAGTGGTTAAAGAAAAGGGCTTGTAGCCAGGAGGCTCACTGGCTGTGTGACCTGAGCAAGCCACTTAACCTGTGAGACGCTGTTGGAAGTGACTTCAGCTGATGCACAGTTCACACACCCTAGTCTCTGTGTGCATTTATTAATGAATTTATTTGATATAGTGATATTGTATTTAATTTGGATACGAACTCAATATTCTACGTATTTATTTTACGATATTTGTTTATTTAAAATAAATAATAAATAACAACAACAACAAAAGGTTCCATTTATTGCATCGTTCTACCAGGCTGTTCGATCTGTTCACTCGTTTGTGATTTTAGAATCGTTATCATTCATTTTGAGATTTTTCCACAGGGGTTTTATGATTGACTTGAATCTGGTGGCTGGCTGTACATTTTGGAAACAACGTAAATGTAAAAATCAGTTGTGCTAAGACACTGTAACTGACCCTGCCTCACAGTGAAAGCGAAGAGTTGTTTTTGTGACCTTTGGTCTTGCTCTCAGCTGTAACCTGAGTTGTAAACACAAGCAATTTTAAAATGGACTCCTTGTGAAAGTTGCCTCAAGAACCTCCTCCCGGTGTCGCTGATTAGTCGCATTCACCGTGATTGATCTCAGACGTCATCATGGGACTAGCTTTCTGATTGGCCTAACGGGTAGCCAGTCACCGCTGCCCCGCCTCCCCATATTGCAGCATGGAGGGTAGAATGTGAAAAAAATATCGCTACTGTGAAGCGAGTAAGGAGGGCGATCTTCTGAATTACAAAGACTCAGACGCGTAAAAGATCACAATTAAAGGTAAACACGGTTAACATATTTCAAGAATTACCCGATCTGTGTATTGTAGGAGGCTGTCATTTTGTTAAACGTGTATGTTTGTATTACATATTTGTTCGTGGCCGTGTCCACACACGGGTGGGGGGAAGAATTCAGAACGAGAGTGAGCAGATAATATACATACTTTACTTTCTTATACAGTCAAGGAATTCATGCAAAACCGCGTTTGATCTTATCCACATGTTATAACTGGTTGCGAGTGTGTGTCGTTAACCGATCTGTGTTTGCATTTAACATTGTCAGTGTCTTATTCGTAATTGTGGTGGAGAGGGAAATGTACATTCCCCTGCATTACAGCAGCAGCATGGTGGGTTATTAATAGAGTAAGCGACAGTAGGACTAGCTCAGTAAGGCGCTTTTTAAACGTTCTTCTGTTGCTGTACAGACTTTAGTTTTGTACACGAAATAACAAATGCAGCACCTGTCCATCTATAAAATGTAAATCCGTGTGCTAGTCTAGGAAAGAGAAATTTTAAAAATCGTACCCCTCTATCCACGTTGTAACGTGGGGCTCGGGGCGGATGCACTACTGTAAGCGAGCAAGAAGGATTTCCGCTCATGTTCCCACCATGATCTAAACTGAACAGTTTACGTGGTAAATAAATCTGTTTTTACTGAAGTTCACAAATTATACTCGCAATTGCAAAAAAAAAAAAAAAAAAAAAAAAACAAAATCAAAATCAAACAACAACCCCCCCCCCCCCCCCCCCCTTCAGGTCACAATTAAAATAAAATACAAATAATAAAAAAAAAAAAAAACAGCAGCAACTTTGGCACGTTTTTTTTAAATGCTGAGACAAACACTGTAATTTGACTCCTGCGAGTCCAGACTGTCCTGTACTTACTGAATTTTTCATTTATATTTGGTATACACAATTACACAGCAGCAATACAAAACAGCTTAAAAACTTGATGCTATCCCAACCCCCTTACCCGTAAATTCCTGTGACTCGAGCAAACGGAATTTGCTGGGTTTCACAAGTATAGTTGAACTGGTATAAACTACAGCACTTAACAAGTGTTATAAAATAGCTTATCTCTTGTTTTTGTTTTTGGGGTTTATTCATTTTTTTAAAGCAGGGAACCTATAAATATGTGCAATAAAATACGTTGTACCAGATCAGACTTTTTGCTTTGCAGGGTCTTAAAACTGCTGAACGTTTCAGATTAAGTGCAGTAGAGTATTCTGATTTGAGCCTGGAGGTACAAAAAAAAAAATAGCACAGACAGTGGTCTAGATATAAAATCTAATATTTCTTGATTCGTGTTGCCATGCATGAAGTCAACATGAAATTCTGCTCTTGCTCTCTCTCTGTAACCAAGCTGTTCACAAATAGAACTTGTTTTCTGATAACAGCTGCTGTGATTCAGAGGAAAGGAATACAGTGCTAGGAAACCGAATACTTAAGTAAAAACAAGGAGAGAAAGCAATGTTTACATGACTTTTATTCCTGAAGTTACACACCCACGATTGCTCTGATGTTGAAGGGGTTATGACACATTGCAGTTCCATTTCTACTTTCTGTCCATTCAAAATGTATAATCATTATTATTAAATTTATTATAAAGCTGAGGCAGATTGTTAACCTTGTGGCCCCCATGTGTGGCATTCAAGTAAATGTTAGTATAGGCATGTAAATTGTATACTGTGAGCAGAAGCATTTGCACTGCAGGTACAGTAAGATGAATGAAGTTACAAAGTAGACACTGGAGAGGTATCTGCGTGTACAATGTATCTCCTCTCTCACAGGGGTGCATATTCTCTTGCGAAAGGGATATAGTTCAACCGAGGTGCCTGTGTGTACATGTGCATGTCACACTTTCATTTTCACACATCCTATTTTTCGTTCAGGGACTGGCAACTCTGCCCCTTTCAGAACACTTATGTGTTCCAACCATGTTCTTAATTATTTAGTTGAACCAATTAAGCCTCTAGTCAGACCTCTGAGTAGTTTTGTTATACCTTTTAGGTGTAAAACAGCACTCCAGAAGATGCTTATCTATGATCTAGTTATTCATAGTCGAATAATCCAACCCAGAAAAACAAAGGAATTCCTCAAAATACAGACTTTTTTGTTAAATCTTTCAACAGTATATGGTAGCTGACTTAAGTCATCCTAGACTTATAATGAAGGGGCAATGCATACGCTACATGGGCAGTTACTGTCCTGTTGCACGAACAAGCTGTTTGTTGTGTCCTGGAACCAAGGACGTTGATGCATTAATTTTTCAGCATGCACATATACATATTGCTGATGCAGCTTTTACACGCCTGCAAATAATTTATAAATGTAATGCTTAAAATAATGTGTCATCACCACTACAGTCAGTGACTTATTACCATGTCATGTTTAGCAATGTTTCAGAAAATGTTGTACCATTTTAGATGACTGCAGAGGTGTTCACCAGAGTCTTTTGCAAGCTATATGTTCAGTTCAGCTACCTTTGTAAGACGGTGAAACCACTGAACAAGTTCTCTTACAAATGGCCAATGAGTCTCACAGCTGACATGCTGCAGCTTCACACAACACAGTAAATCCTTATAAAAGAAAAGGTAGTGTATGAAAAGAATGCCCATTTAATGAAACACTATAAAATGCCTAGCTTGAGACCTCAGTATTGGGCTGTTTTTGATTGCAAATACCTGAAGCCTTGCTGCCTCTGGTAAGTAATCTATACTTGTAACCAAGTGCAGTATCTGGGGCATTGTTGGAAGAAAAACATGGGATCAGGCAGGAATCTTCTTGTGCCAGATGTTTTATTTTTTTTCTTCCCCACTGGTAATATTTGCACATTCCCATTTGGGATTTTGATAGGGATATGCTTTTGGTAAATAAGCAGATAACATTTTCTGCATCGCAAAGACTTAACTACAAAGTAAAAAAAAAAAAAAAAAAAAAAAACACACCAAAGTATATATTGAAATGTTTATATTTTAAATGCACTCTTCAATCAAACAATGGTTAAAGTTGTCAGTGGAGATGGAACTATATACATAGTCAACACATTTTCAGATGGTATGTTTTTTAGAATAGTTTGTTTCTTAAAGGTTCATTTAACAAAAAAAAGGGAACCTATTCCATTTGTTTTTTTGTTTTTGTTTATAAGTAACTTTGCCCCAAATGATACAGTTATTTAAATAATAAATAAGACAAACATGACCCACTCTACAACGCGAATGCACAATGGCTACAGGAAAGCAAAAGCGAGTTGTGCTTACAATTGAAAAAACTTAGAAATGCTTTCACTTGTGGAAAAGGGTGTTACCAGGGATATTGCGCAAATGTAGCATAAGATGCGGAGACTGTAAGATCTGGTCCTCCCACCCTTGCTTATGTGCAGATTCTCCTGGTTATCATCACCCTGTTTTGTTGTCTGATTTAGGGATCGCGAGCATGTTTCAACGCTATAGCAAAGCATTTTAGAAATCGATTGTACTAGTCTACAATAAAAAAAAAAAAACTTATCCCCCCCCCCCAAAAAAAAAGATGACTTGCGGTCAAACATCAGACCTCCTGTACCATTATTTCATGAAGATAAAAGATAGAAAGATTATTTATGGCAGTGCCTGTCTCTCAGAATAATAAAAAAAGTCAAGATACAGTAGTGTTTAACTGGCTGTGAACGCTTATAGAAAACCTGCCCTCTCCACAGCCTTTGTGTTTTGTCACTGCTGTCTCTGTGATTACTCAGAGGGCTTTGTTATTCTTAGTACTGCACATTGTCACGTGAAGGTTGTCTTACCCTTGTGTGTTTAATCCATGTGCTGCTGCTCCTTTGCAGAGCTTGATGGGTAACCCTATTCATGCGCCCCTCTTTTACTGTAGTGTTCCAGTGAGGCATTGGCTGAGTGATGGTACAGGGCAAGGGATTGGCAGTAGAAGCTGAATGTTTTGCTCCCCATGAGCTGGTTTGACCTGGCATCTCATTTTGTCCTGTGGGTGCTGACAGGGATAGCTTTTTTCCTTGCACGTTTATTCCCGGAACTAAAAACTTGGCAAAAATTGGCAAACATATAATAGTGGCCCAGCACAAGGCATATCAGATAGACTAGGGTCTGCCATGCCTCAGCAGGAGCTTGCACCTTCTGGACAGCAATTTAGTGCTTCTGAAACGCCAGAAACAAACAGCCCCGTGCACTGAGCAGGAGTGCAGTGCCCCACGATTGTTTGCTTCCGCCAGCTGTGAAGCCTTTGTTCCTTAATTAGTGTTGCAGTCAGAAAACTGAAGCAGACGGCTGCCTGTACATCATGTGCACAAAATGGCATGTTACAGGGCATGGTTACAGGGCTAACAATGTTCTGGGGGGTGAGGACAAAAAAACAAGCGACCTTTATGAGCATCTCAACAGGGTCTGAAACAGTCTGCCTCATGAGTGAAGATAGAGCTTCTGAGATGAGTTGGGCATCTGCCCTCTCCACAGACTGCATGCGCAAAAACTGCACCAGCCCTTTCTGGCAGAATCATGCATATACTATCTCCTCTTCTATCTAGCCTCACTATCGGTTGAACCACCTGACATCACTGACAGGAACTTTGCACCTTTTTATTCTGTCTTTCAGCTCCCTCAGCAATGTAGCGCATAAGTACTCTTGCTTGTTTGTCATTCCTGTAAGTACTTCCTAGATTTATCCTGTTCAGCTCATCAACCCAATATTATAAAAAAATAAAAATTAAAAATAATTTCTATTGTTACACTTTCTGACTGAGGATCTGCTAAGCATTAACATACTATGTTTTTTCAAGCTTTATACAAGCTTTTTTTTTTTTTTATTGTACATTTCACAGGCGAGTTGCAGGAATAAAAACAAGAATTCACGGAAAGGTCATCAAATAATGTAGGTTTAGCTACATAATATACACAAGAGCTTTTAAATAGTGCACCAAAGCCAGTAATATAAAGACTGTTGCTTTTGACTGCTGGCAAGTTTTAAATGTTAGAGTACAAAACTTAGTTAAAGGTCCTTTTTTATTTATTTTTTTATAATAAGAATACTATAAGATGCAGAGTTTCACACTGTGTAACGAAACTGATTCCTATTTCTCTGTGCGCATCTGCCGTAAATGTGTGTGTGTGTGTGTGTGTGTGTGTGTGTGTGTGTGTGTGTATATATATATATATATATATATAGAGAGAGAGAGAGAGAGAGAGAGAGAGAGAGAGAGAGAGAGAGAGAGAGAGAGAGAGAGAGAGAGAGAGAGAGAGAGAGAGAGAGAGAGAGAGAGAGAGAGAGGTGTTTCTGAGTAGCCTACAGAGCACTGCCTCTTTAAACATAAAAACAAACAAAAAAAAAGTTGAAAGATCAAATCACACAGGCAGCAAGTGTCCAAGAAACTGGGCATCACAAAGATCAGAAACAGATAAACCTCTCGTTTTATCTGCAGTTTGCAGGAAATAAGAAAGATGTTCAAAGGCAATCTAAAGCATTCTGTTTAGCAGTGTTTATTTTTAGAGAGAGCTAGTATTTATTTTCAACAGACGACTTGGGTACACTAGCTATGTTTGTATGAAAAAAGTTTCAAGAAATGTCATTAATATTTTTTGAAGATACAAGCCGACTTTTTTGTTTAAAAAAATTAACAAACGCTATGTGACGATCACAACCGAGAGGTTACAGTAACATATGATCTGTTCATTTACATGCTCGCTCAGCAACAAAATACAAATCTCGTTCACTGACATATAGCTACATGTAAATGCTGTGGGCATACACAACCAAACAATAGACACTCACATATTTGTATTTTCAGTGCATGGCATACTGCATTTTAAAGGAAATAAAGGCAGTGTCTAACCATGTGTTTTTACATAATTTACAAGATTTCACTGACTTTTGTTCAAATTCACGATTTTCGTGACCTCTGTGACGAAATCATATCTTTAGTCATCATAAATACCAAATAAGAGTATTTTTATTTAATGTGGTTGCATTATAGTTTACTATCGTGTGACTCCCTTTTTCATAGCTTGTACCACACAAAACAACAGAACATATTGGACATACTATCCTATAAAAAAAAATCTTGTAGCATAATAATAATAATAATAATAATAATATGTTGGACCTGGGGCACTTCGTAATGTGCAATGTGTTTAAAACAGCAGTCGCTTTATTAGAATGAAGACTTCACTTCCAGTGATGTTAAAATGCTCAAGTTGAGTGCATTTGTTCAGCAATTGATACCCATGTGTTCTCCTTTTTCGTCTGATCTTTATTCAGCTCTAGCGACTGCATATACGCAGGGATAAACACTGAGCAGCTTCTCCACAAACAACCGCTCATCCATTTTGGTGTTGTAATAACCATAGCAATGAGGTCAGTGACGAGGTCAAAGTTCAGTTGATTTGAACTGTCAGCGACTGCAGTTTGAGCAGGGCGATTGCCGATAGAAAGTATAAACTGCACAGCGACACGACAGCGATGATCAGCAGTCGAACGATGTTATGTGAACAAAAACGTACTAAACGTATAGTTTAATAATTTTATGATTGCTAGACATTTAATATTTCAGTATTATTTATCATCTGTATTTTGGGAGCTAATTCCAGGCCAGGATGCCCATTCTTTTGGTTCTGTATTCTTTACAATTATTGTCAGTGTAAATGAGAAGGCACGTTTTGGCGATCAATCCCGAACAGTGACTTTACTGTGCTGTGTGTTTGTAATAAATGGCTTTGCCTCTGCTGTGTTGCAGTGATGCACGATGCCCATAGTGGACAAACTGAAAGAGGCTCTGAAGCCGGGTCGGAAGGACTCTGCTGACGACGGCGATCTCAACAAGCTCCTCGCGTCCTCCGCAAAGAAAGTGCTGCTGCAGAAGATCGAGTTTGAGCCTGCCAGCAAAGGCTTCTCCTACCAGCTGGAGGCACTCAAGAGCAAGTATGTGATCCTCAACCCCAAATCTGAGGGAGCGACGGGACAGAGGCCCACAGAAGTGATCCAGATCAAAAAACAAGGTGTGTACCGCACAATGCCAGGGTCGGGAGCGGTTGTTCGGTATCTGTGGCCATGTTGGTGGCTGTTATTGTGCCTTGTATATGCAATTAGTAGTGACTCGGCAACGGTGCAGCAAACCCAGAGCTACAATGTCAGATGGGAACGCAGCTTACAGGCAAGCCTGTAGGCACCCGGCCAGTCTATAGGGGTCGCTGGTGTGCGGTGAGCAGAGAACACCCTGGTCGACCTAAGCCCTCCATCACGGTGGCGGCGCTCAGCTAATTGTGCGCCGCCCCCTGGGAACTCCAATCCACAGTCGGCAGTGGAATAGCCTGGACTCGAACTGGCGACCTCCAGGCTGTAGAGCGCATCCTGTACTCCACATGAGCGCATTTACCAGATGCACCACTCGGGAGCCCGAATGTACCTTTTCAGCATACCGTGTGATGGTATTTTAATTTGCAGTAGACATGTTTATGGGTGAAGATCTCACATTGCCTGTGGGTGATAAATGTTTCCCTCTGTGCAGGTTGTGCACTGTGAACCAGAGTGCTGTTTCCCTGGAATATCTCCAAAGATGTAGGTTAGCAACTGGCCAAAGTCCAGTCTTGTTAGTGTCACGACTCATATATGTCTAGTTCTCTTAATGGTTTAATTTCTTTGCTTGTCTGCAGTCTCGGAGAATGCGAGTTGGGGGCACAGCGATGGCATTCCTGCCCCTCACAAGATGCTGTTCCCGGGGAACAGGCTGTCCATGAAGTGGGAGCGAGTTTATCGGGTTGGAGCTGGCCTCCACAACCTGGGCAACACCTGCTTCCTCAGCTCCACTGTGCAGTGTCTTACCTACACCCCACCGCTAGCCAACTACCTCCTGTCCAAGGAGCACAGCAGATCATGTAAGCCACACTACCTCGTCTCTTCTCTACTTCTCTCTTGAATCTTGCTTTCAGTCTTCCTGGATAACTATGTGAACGGATTAGTGCATGTGATCCCGATTTAGTAGGAGAATTTCCTTAATAATGAGAGGGGGTTAAGATTAAAAAATGAATCGCAAGCTTTGAGAAAAACTTGCCTTTGTCATTTGAGAAGTTTTTAATGGAGAAGTTTTTTTTCTAATTATTAATTCGCTTTTTATGTTTTAAACTGCAGATACATAGCTGCCTTATTCCAATTATAGTCTAACACAATTCAGTAACAGCAGCAACTGAGAAAGCGTTGCTTACTACATGTCTCGCTTTTTAAAGCCTAGCTGCTTTTTTGTGCAGTACAGTCTAACGGCACCTATGTCTTTATTTCAGGTCACCAGTCTGGGTTTTGTATGATGTGCATTATGCAAAATCACTTAATCCAGGCTTTCGCCAACACTGGCAATGCCATCAAACCAGTCTCCTTCATCAGAGACCTGAAAAGTAAGTGATGGTTTATCTTGTATAGGAATGAAATACTGTCATTTCAAAGATGGAAACAGATATTGTATAATAATATAAGAATCCATGCCTGAGCTGTTTTTTTGCTATCTTTTCAATATCAGTAAATAGATACACGTGTACAGTCATCAGTATCAGTGTGTAGGACTTGCTTTAGCCTCCTAAATTCACTGCACCCTCTGGATTGCAATTTGCAGTCTGCTGCATTGGCCTCACATGATCCCCCTGCCCTTGTTGCATTACGGAGCTGGCTGCTGCTTTTACTGTGGCATAAAATTGGATGGTCATCAAAATTTAAATACAAATAGAACAAAAACAGACGCTTTCCCATTGTGGAATGGCTGTAGAGCCCTCTGCTGCCATATGCACTGGTTTTGTAAGTAGTGATGTAACATGGACTGGTAAATGCACCACAGATTGTTTGTTGCAGACATTACATTGTGATGGATTGGGTTTACAAATTGATGAGGTCTTCATTTTTTTTTCACTTTAATAGTAACTGTGCAGTCGTGACTGAAATGTATTGGTCAGGCATTAGGTAGCAGAAGAACACTAACTTGTTGATTTTAGTATTCTGTAACATTCTCAGTGGTACAGCTCAAGGTGTTCTGTTTTTATTTATTTTTGTTTGTTTTGAGGTCAGATGCCTCCACCAGATTTTGTTGTAGGTTGCTTTTGTAAAATATATATATATTTTTTTAATTTTCTTTAAGAAATTGCCAGACATTTCCGCTTCGGGAGTCAGGAGGATGCACATGAATTCCTGCGCTACACCATTGATGCTATGCAGAAAGCCTGCCTTAACGGGTACACCAAGTAAGTGACAAACTTTGTTCATTTGAAAGTAGTTCCTGAATTACTCCAAACTTGCTTCATTTTATGTGGAAAATGATGTTGTTTTTCAAAGTACCAGAAACTGTATCCACATACTTAGTTTTCTTCCCTTTTGTTATTTTACAATTTCAGGTTAGATAGACAAACGCAGGCCACCACTTTGGTCCATCAGATATTTGGAGGTTACCTCAGGTCAAGAGGTAAGCCCTGTGTAATCATCAACAATACATCCTGATATTACTTTTATTGCATGTTCATTTCCAGTGAGAATATTGAGTAAGAGGGAGATGGAAATTATCTTTATTTTTGTCTTTTCTTTGATCTCCCCCCTAGTCAAGTGTTCGGTTTGTAAAAGTGTGTCGGATACCTATGACCCTTATCTGGACGTAGCGGTTGAGATCCGGGTAAGTGAGGCATTAGTGCTTGCAGATTCGGTTGCTAAAAGGACAGCGAGACCTGAACTGCTAGCTGGTAAATTGAAAACACCCTGAAGCAAAGAGGAATGAGCACTCTGCCTCAGAGACCTGCTCTACCTTTTCTGTAGCCAGGTAATCGCCTTGGAAAAATTTATACGCAGTAATTCACCACATACTTAGTAAATGCATACTTTTCATATTTTATCATGACGATCTAAAGGTTGTGACGTGCATTTGTGCTTATATGTGACCTCTGGTAATTGATTCATTTGCCTGTGGAAATTCTATTGTTGCAGCTACAATTTGGTGTCGTGCGTGTTGATTTAGTTATGGTTATAGATGCTGTAAAACCTTAAGCCAGCCTTTTAGATTTAAAGAGCCGTTTTGTCTGTTTGCAGCAAGCTCCAAACATTGTCCGAGCTCTCGAGCTGTTTGTGAAGCCAGATGTCCTGATTGGAGAGAACGCCTATATGTGTGCAAAGTGAGTTCTGTGCAAAACTTTGAGAACATCCAGACAGTTCTGTGTTTGCTTACGCTTGCCACACAAGGCATTGCTAGAAAAAAAAAAAAAAACTGTTTGCCACTGCTGGGCTTCATTGCAACAACAAAATCCTTATTTTTTGGAGAGATCCCTGACCAGGGTTGGGCATCTCTCCCTGTGCAAGATGCCTGTGAACTTTATTTATTTACTTATTTTTAATACAGAATATCCTGATTTAAGTGTTTAAAAGGTTTCTAAGAATGATTTGTGTAATGATTGAGAATGCATGTTACCAATGGCAATAGCTTGTTGTAACTTGTGTTTTTTTTTTTTTTTTAATCTGTGGAACATCGATTCAATTCTGACAGCTATGGCTAACGTGTATTCTGTGTTTGTGTAGTAGGCAGGTCTGTGTAGCGTAGGGATGTTTAGAAACAAAAAAAAGTGCATTCTCAATTTGTTTATTTTTTGTGTCCCTTTTCTCCTCAGATGCAAGAAAAAAGTGCCAGCGTCGAAGCGGTTTACAGTTCATCGGCCGTCCAGCGTCTTGACCTTGTCTCTCAAGAGGTTTGCGAACTTCAGCGGGGGCAAGATCACCAAGGTAAACGAGATGCAGTACCGTTTTGATTAGCCTATTTTAATGAACAAAGCACGTAAGGGTCATTCTAGCTCAAGTGGACACAATTCTGGGAGGTCATCCTTCCATTAGGGGTTTATACCTGAACCAGATGCGATTGAGGAAATGGGGCCAGTGCAGGTGTGCATGCAAGTGAAGAGCTGTGTAAATGATGCAGCCCCACATGGTGAGGCGGTGGTGAACATGGCAATTGTGGGCTGTGACCTAGACGAATACCATTATCATTTAAACCCAGGTTTCAAGAGCTTTCCACCCAGAAATGCACATAAAATATTGATATGGTGATATTGATAGGGGGAGTAAGCCCCCTTGGTCCTCTCCACCTGGAATGACCCATAAGGCAGTGTACAGTAGATGATTAAAATGTCCTTTAAATACAGATGGACACACATTTTAATTGTCTTACTGCGGTTTAAAAATACATGGTAGCCTTTGGTTAGCTTTTTGATGTTAACCGTCACAGGGATGATTTATTAGACCCGTTTCTGTTTCCTCAGGATGTTGGTTACCCTGAATTCTTGAATATCCGCCCATACATGTCCCAGAGCTCCGGGGATCCTGTTATGTATGGACTGTACGCTGTTCTGGTGCATTCTGGGTACAGCTGCCATGCTGGTCACTACTACTGCTATGTTAAGGTGAGAAATAAGCAAGCTCTTAAAGTGGCTGAGCTCAGGTATCCAAAATAGGCTCTTGTTATTAGGTGTCCAGCAACTTCTTTGCATGCTCTATTTGTGTTGATTTTTGGGGGATAATAGTTAATCGCCCAAACACGGCATGCTCAGCTCTCATGCGGTGGCCTGGTTTTTGTGCTTAACAGGTTGTGAGATTTTTATTTATTTATTTAAATAATTCAAAGCCTTAAGTTTCTGCATTGAAGCATACAGCATTCTAAGGCGCTGTGTTACTGCCATTTAGAGATACTTAGCTGAAGGTAGCAAACGATAAAGCTGCTGATTATTCCTCCTGCAGGCCAGCAGTGGACAGTGGTACCAAATGAATGATTCAGTGGTGCATGCCAGCAATATCAAAGTTGTCCTCAACCAGCAGGCTTACGTTCTGTTTTATCTAAGGTAAGGGTGTATACAAAAATTTGGTTTGTTTTTATTTCTGGTGACTTTATTTATCAGCATAGTGAGACGTTAAGATGTCTTCATATTTGGTACTCCCTTTTTTTTTATTTCTATAAAGAATCCCAGATTCAAAGAAGAGCTTGGATGGTCTTGGGTCTAAGCAGGGCTCAGTCCAATCTGGTAGGAACTGCATGACACCAGAACTAGCAAAGAAATCCACTCTTAATGGAACTCTTTCTTCACCGCAAGTAGGGAAGGTAAGACCATGCAACATGTTAGAAACATACATAAAATCGTTAAGCTGCATTTTTACTCTGGTTTTATTCTGGGATTTATTATAAATGTACTATAGTGTCTACTATATACAGTTGATGATATAGGAGTGTGCTGTCTCTGATTTTATAATTGTTTCTGATATTAAAATCTTGCTATGACTGTAGGCTGTTAACTGCTTTAAAAAAAAAAAAAAAAAAAAAAAAAAAAATCAACTTTATTGCTTGTAACAAAGTTGTAATGTAATTTCTGTTTCAGTGTAGCTGGATTGAGCCTGCCTTTATGTTGGTCAAGAATGTGGCACTGTGGATTCAGCTGACCCTAGTTAGTCAGCTGGACTGTACCTGTAGTAACATAACCCCCCCAGGTACAAGACAACCTAAATAGTCATCAGCGGCTGAAGTCCTTTCATAAAAATGAGTTTTTTTTTAAACCGGACCAATGTTATTCATGACTAAAGATACAGATGAACCTGTTTTTATAGCACCTCGCTTAATATCATGTTCTGTTCATTATCACGATTTTTCCAAAAACACTCGCCGTGCACCAGCGGTTCTTTGAGAAATTACCTCTCTTAATATCATCTCACAAACCCGCTAATTGGCACGATTTGGGCAGCCTGTGAAATGTTGCGTGGCTGGGCTTTACTAAGTAACCACGTGATAAAATGAATTTCCAACACAGCTAATAATCAATAATCAACTTGGCTGATAAACTGACATTTTGTGCAGCCTGTCAAATGCTGCGTCTTAACGGGATGCAGTCCAATTACAAAGCACCAACTTCACCACATTCTTCTTTTTTAACATAGTTTGTCTTATTCACAAAAAACCCACAAAGTGCACCACCTAACTGATGGCTCTCATCAGTCGACAATTAGTGACGTAAACTGTTTTATTCCAGTTAATGACACAAAATATATTTGTCCTGTAATAAACGATATGCATTTGTTTAAATGTACAGTATTAAAACACTGCTCTTTAAGTCAGTTAGTTTTTTTTTTTTTTCTCGCACTCATAGTGTGCTGTCATAGGCAACTGTGAAACCCGGTTTATATCATGACCCGCTTTATGTCACGAATTATGTTTATAAATCACGATTATAAAGTGGGTTCATCTGTATATATATTTCCAATTGTTTTGTTTGTTTTTTTTCTCAGAAACTGGAGTCCCCGCAGTTGAGGAAGGTCCAGGCTGCTGATGGGGTTGGTATTCCAGTCCCTCGTAACGGCACCAGCCAGTCTCCGAAGTTCTCACAGGGCTCTCAGTCCCCCAGGACCCCCTCCAAGCCCTCCAACACCCCTGCTGTGTTCGCAGAGCCAATAAAAAAGGTGAAGAAGCTATCACCGCCACTTCAGGCACGGGGCAGTCACGGGACGGTTGTCAATGTTACCGGTGGAGGCAGGCCTGAGAGCGACAAACGATACGGGTCTGAGAGCCGGGGCCTGGCCGTGTCTACCTCAGTGAAATCACTGTCAGAGGCAACTGCAGAGGGGCAGGATCAGAAGGTAAAGGCTTTTTTCCTCGTTTATGCTATCGTGTGTTCCAAGACCTCTGGTTAAGGTTGTGGCAGCCGCTGCTTCTGCTGCTGTGACATCTTTAGGTAGAGAGATGAATAAATGCATTAAAGGAACATGTAAGAGACAAACTTGCCAAGTCATGCCTGATTTCTTTTTGTGTCTCTTTGTTTTGAGTGTTTGTGGAATTCGCTGCATAGCTTTTATCAACTTCTAGTTAATAAATTTAGTCTGAGTCCTTGTCAGTCTTAAAATTGAAGTTGGATGCACTGCGTAAATAATTGCAGAAACTGCCAGACATTTATGGGAGATACTCTTTTTACAATTAGATGAGATGTGAATTGCAGGATTTGGACCCTGGTGAATCCCACCTCAAGGAGATGGTGAACTCTCATAGCATTCACAACGGAGACAACCCAACAAGGAGCTGTTTAAACGGATTTCAGTCTCTCAGTCGAGGGACACCAACCCACGCTGCCACCAGCGGCAAGGCAGCTGATGCGAGAGCTACAGAGGAGCAGAAGATGGTGAAGTTAAAACCCCAGGCCCTGATGAACATCTCCGAACCCACCAGCACCATGTCACCCCCGCCTGCCAAGAGGCTGGCACTCTCAGCTAAGAAGGTGAGAGTACACTCTTGCAGCAGCGCCCTGGCTATCAAGTCTAGCTGTCCAGTACCCAAGGCAGACTGAAAGATAGAGCCTCTTGAGATAAACAGTCTGTAGCCACAGTCCCTGAAAACAGGACTACAAAACCTGTTAAAACTTGCTGTTATCTGGAAGGCTTTCAGGGTACTTGAGGGCCAGAGTTGAGAACCACGAGTGTCATTCATAATAAATTAGGTTTTTATTTTTGCATTGAACTGCGCATAACTTTTTATTTATTTTTTTACACCTTAAATATAAAAATAAACTAACACTTCAGAAACCACAAAAAGGCTTGTAGTATATTATTTTCAGTTGGGTTTAATTTGATGTTCTATAAGCTGTAAACTTGCTGAATTACACTAGTTCAGCCCGGTTTAATTGAATGTTCTGTGCCACTGTTGTCTTTTTAACTGACTCTAACAACCGCCTGTCCTATCTTTTTGTTCAGTGAGAGTTGTTTTTGTATTTCTTAGCCTGCTTTTTCTGTCCTTTCTTTTTAATCATTTCTGATTGTTCTCTACCATACCCTTTTCTGTTTGTTTTTTCTTTTATTTATTTGTTTCCTTTTGTCTTTATTTTATTTTATTTATTTATTTCACATTCATGGATGCGGTTTTTTTTAGACCACCAAGTTTTTATTTATGTCAATAACTGCAGGCGGGCAGCTCCCTCCAGACACAGAGCAGCAGTGAGCCTCTGTTCCCTCCACGCCATCCTTCCAGCTACCCCCCTCATCCAGTGAAACACCAACAACTCACGTCTTCATCGCCAGCACACAAAAACAGGTATTTAGTCCTGTAAGACACTCCTAGAACACTCGTCTCCTGAGACAAGAACTTCTGAGCTGCTGAGAATTCTGGTAGTTCTTCCTTTGCCGTCTCATAAGTTGTCTTGGCATAGTACTGTTTTATTTTGATTCTACTACTGCTACAAGGTCACCCAACTATACATGGTACAGTGCCAAGGCAGCGATTTTATTGAGGGGTTCTGGGTGCACTTATTTATTTGTGGCGTCAGAGCCCTGAAGTATTTGGCCTACTAAAGCTGGTTCACATTACCTATTTGGGGAGGGAGGGAATGAATCCTTCATTAGATGCGCTATTGTTGTGAGTTGTGTTTATCAGGGCTAGGTATCTTTGCCCTGCTAATTTGATCCTGTACTTTGATCCTGGCTATTTGTGTGATCTAGTATGTTTATGTAGAAAAAACCCTCCTGGGACTCCCATTTATACAGGTGTCCTGTTTGTCCTACTTGTATGTGTATAAAGGATAGATCTGCAACATAATATCAGTTAGCCTTTTTTCTGTTAGGGATTTATAATGGAGAATGATTGCTTTAAGAGGCTATGTATAAACCTAAAAACCACATTAAAATCACACAGGCCTTCAATTTCCAAAGAGTTAATTGTTTTCATCCTGTTATGTGTTTTATGTTAATCTCTATTTTTTTCTGCTTTGACCCTTTTTTACCATTTGTTAACTACTGCAGCAAAAACTTCCCCAGAAAGGAAAATCTTTCTTTTTTTTTTCTGGGATAGAAGTAAGCATGGCAAGTGATCTTGGCAGAAACAATAAACAACATTATAGTATATGTCTGGTTCATTAGTGTGTACAGTACTCCTGAGATATGCTGTTGGTTTTTAGTTTTGTGTGGTGTTAACATGTTCCTCTTGTCTTGGCAGGGTTCTCTCATCCCATCCTCCCAAATTGCTGACTCCATCTAAATTAGGATTAGGCTCCGCATGTAGTAATAGTAGAAACCCGAAGAAAATGTCTGAATCTGATTCACTGAACTCACAGCGGACCTCTTGCTTCCACCTCAATGGATTTGCTGCCACAGCTATGGTGCTCCTCTGCCCGCCTGGCCCTGACTCCAAGGCACCAGTCGAACCTGGGATCGGTTCTGAAAGACTTCCTGCTGGTACCGTGGAGCCTGAGTCCAGCCTTAACCACAAAAGAAAAAAGAAGAAACATAAACGCAAATCAGAGGGAGTGGGAGAGGAGTGCCCACCGCCAGAGCCTGAGGTATCTGCAGAGGCCGGCTGCGAGGAAGCGACTGAGGTCCCTCACAAAGACAAGAAGAAAAATAAGAAAAAGAGGAAGTGGAGGGACGAGGAGTCGGGGGAAACGGACCCTCCCAGGAGAAGCGTGCACACTCGCCTGGAGGAGAAGGCAGAGGACTGGAGTCTCACTGGGGCCTGGAGCATCACCGCGTCTACCCAGCACTGTGAGAAAGGTGAGCCCGAACACACGGCCAGACAGGGCGACGCTTCAGGAGAATCTGCCTCGCACAGTCCTGGAGGAGAAGAGGAAACGGCAGTGCGAGTCAAAAAGAAGAAAAAGAAGCAAAGGGAGAAACGCAGAGAGACACCTGTAGAAGAAGCGGTTCCAGAGCCTGTGTTGGAAAGGTGCAGTTTAATTCCTTTGATCATGTGCTGTTTTCTGTAATGGATGTTTTTAGGGAAATAAAATGCATGCAAAATTACGTTCTCATGCCCATGTGTTTTTTGTTTTTGTTTTTTTTTAATCTGGCAAGGGTAGATTCACATGCACCTTCAGGTTTTATGAATTTTTACCTAATGTGGCTTTCCCATTCGTGTCCCTCACTAGCTCAACACTGGAGGAACAACAACCAGCAATGAACACGGTTGAACTGACAGAATCAAAAAAGAAGAAAAAACACAAAAAAGAAAGGGAGGACAAAAACAAGGAGAGGAGGAAGAGGAGTGTGAGTGACGAGGAAGATGCTGATTTCAATCCCATTCCAGCGAAGCACACCATTAACGGGGAAAGAGACAGAGAAGCCAAACGAGGTACAGTGGTGGCTTCCGACACCCTTTAGTTATGTGTGTTGGACATAAATATACATTTTTAAATCCAGCTATGCAAAGGTGCTACTTTGTTTCCCTCATAGCTATGCATGGCCAGGATTTGAAACTTTTATAACTTATTAAACTGAGTTTAAACAGGAAATCTTAAGGTTTGCAAGCTGCTGTTGTGTGTCTATCTGTCTGTTTGTTTGTTTTTATTTTTTTTCCTTCAAATTCAAGGTTTCTTAGAGACAGATCACATGTTCCTTACACTAGATTTAAATGAACTGCAGCTGTACCTTATTTCTCTCCACTGCAATACAAACTAAAACCTGGCATTATCCAGACATGCCATGCAGATACTGGAAACCAGGTGTTCTCGTTAAAGCAAGATCATTTCCTCCAAAAGAAAATAGCAAAAACCACAGCAAGCATAGCATTTGTGAAAATGGCTTTCACAGTACCATCCGGTAGCTTAAAATCTGGACATGCGCAGGAACGATATATTTCAATGCCTGGTTTGTTTTTCCCCACAGCTGCAGTGTTCGTTTGGGACAGCCAGGTTCAGGATGGTTATAAACGTACAGTGAACGCTCCCATGTCGGAGAACTCTTGCCCGGCTCCAAAGCCTTCCAGTCTTGCCTGGGATGGCACAAAAGGGTCCAGTGTGGTGGATGAGCTGCTTAAACACTCCATGGATAAGGCATATGGAACAGAAGGTAGTTCTGATTAACATATAAGGCTGTTTCGAAACTGCAGTTGGGTCTGGTACAGTTGTGTGTGTCTTTCCTCTCTCAGTACAGGCACACAGTCAGTTTAGAAGTAAACCTGCAGGGCAAACTCTCACTTGCAGAGAGTAGTGGGTGTGTGGAATGGGTTGCCAAGCCTTGTTGTTGCTGCTGATTTCATTGTGATCCTTTCAAGAGCCGTCACATGCTTTTCTGTGATCAGTTAGGGTTTTTTTTTCTTTTTTCTTAATGAACAGCATCAGTTGGTTAAGTGTACTTTGTGACTTCTCTCCCTCATGCAATAGACAGGGTGTCTGTAAAATCAATACTTACTGCACTTATTGTGGAAGATTATTACTGTTTTTAGTCATCTTCCTAATTTTCATTTATTTTCTTCCTGTTCTAGTCCTGACTTGGGAGGGGGCTGTCTCTGCTGTCAGCCGGGATGCTATTGAGGATGCCAGATTTGCCAAAAACGACACTGTGATTGATGAATGGGACGAGGATTTTGACACAGGAAAGGTGAGAGATGCCATACTACCGGCCTTTTATTGTCCAGTCTTCATTTTGTGGTGTTAGTTGTTGTCTAAAATGTGCTCTACCCTCCTTTTTTAATATTCACAACACCTGCAACACAAGTGCCGCTAGTGAAAATAGCTGGTTAAATAAAATACATAAAGGCAGCTAGTTTTTATTTTATTCTTTTTTTTGTGTGTGTGTGTTTTGGTTCATCAGGTTAAGAAAGTTAAATTTAAAAAGGAGAAAAAGAGAAACTTCAACGTCTTCCAGAAAATGCAGACCCATCGTAATTTCTGGTCGGCCACCCATCCAGGGAAGTTCTCCAGCCTGGGCTACCGATACTGAGCTGGGAGGTTCGGGTGAGTACAGAAATAAATCCTCACAGTCATGGTACCTTTACCCTTTCCCTTTTGGTAGCCTTCCCTTTACGGCAGTAATAAAGTCGTGCTGAGGCGTCTCGTGTTCCAGGAAATAATACTGGATTGTAGTAAGAGTTTATTATTCCCCTGAAATTAAATGTTGTTTTGCTGCATGCATTGCAGTGATGGATTCTGATAGTTGTTTGTTTGGGTCCTTACAGGTAAAACATTTACATTTTAGGAGTATGGAATAATGAAGGGATCATACAGGGATTCGGCAACAGGCAGCTGTAGAAGAGTTTGAGTCTCCTCCGTGCGATGCAGTAATGTGAAAATTAAACATCGTCGTCATTATCCTGCTCCTTGTCTAATGCTGTCTGGAGGCCTGAAGCTTCACTGAACCAAAGGAAGGCTGGAAGCCATAAGAGGACCGTACTGAACTGTAACTCGCTGAGTGGCCTCTGGCATGACTGTGAAACAGTGTGTACAGACTGCTAGGTGCAGGGCTATTTTTGACTCTGGCTCTGTTTAGTAGGATGTATACCAAGTACAAAACCACTTCTTTATTATTCTATCTTTATATTGAAGAATATATGGACACAGTAGTGGTTCAGTGGTAAAGCCGTAATGTTTTAGTGGCTTGCATTAAATAACTATAATTATAAATGTAAATACTTGGTTTTCGTAGTCCAATTTGTACTTAATATGTATACAACTTTATAGAGGATGTGGGTGTTGTCAGTTTAGTTGCCCATTTAAAAAACGAACACAGTATTAGTGAATACTGAAAATCTAGTATAGTCGTTGGTATTGAGAGGGGTAGTCCCCTCAATATCAATCTCACTCCGTCTCTCCTTCTCTCTACCTGCTATTGTAGAAAGAGATAAAGCAGCATTGTGTTTTTCGAAGGACTAACGTTTAGACAGAGGTGCAATACAACATAATGTTCAGAAGGCACAATAAAGGTGTTCTGAGGAGACGAGCAGTGGGGGAGCTTATTATCCCTCCAGTAAATGAATTAATCAAAACAGTGTGTTTTAAAAGGACAACAATGCCTTCTACACAAGTAACAAGTACACTGTGTTTCTTCAAACTCAAGGGGGGTTCACCTACTTGAATATATTGCTGGCAGGAATACACACACAGTTTATAAACGCAAAAATAGTTCCTGAAAGAGAAAAAAAAAAAAGAAGGGGATTCAGCATGCATAAACCCAAATGTAGAATAGCTGCAGGTCTGTTTGTATCAAATAGAATGGGTTGCTCTGGAGACTGCTGAAATGTGACTGTAATTTATTTTGATACACGCACCAGGGTTACCTAATATTCCGTAGGCTGGCTGGCAGTAGAAGTGGCATACATTTCCCAGAGTTCCACCTGTTTTAAAAGCTGTGGCTATCCACTATCTACCCTTTTCAGTGGTATTCAGTAATAACAGAAATAAACCCCTGAAACCGGTTTCATTTTAATAACCAGATTTCTGTTTACCAGTAACATTAATATGAGATTTCAATATCAAATATGAGATATGTGGTGTTTTTTAAAGTTGTGAATAGACCGGAGTAGATAGATAAAATATGCATATCTGATGGCCGTGGTCTGAAATACAAACGTAGTACAGTACAATCCAGTTCGAGACTTGAGTGCAATATGCAGTGGGCACTGCCGAGTGTATCAGTGTGACTCCCTTTCCCCTTCCCCTACTGCCACTAGAGTGGTCCTGGGTTGCAGAGCTGAGGCTAAGCACACAGCTGGCCATAATGTCACACAGCGTGTGAATCCTCTTTTATAGCTCTACATACAGTGTGTTTTTAAAATGGCGTGATTTTTGTGACCGCATTGTGCTTTTCCTTTTTTATTGTGGTATCTCGCCAAGATCTACCTCCGCTGCTTCTGGTTTTTGCAGTTCAAGCCTCTTGATTTATTTAGTGAATTGCTCTTTGGGCTTTGGGCATGGCCAGGTTGAAGGTGTCAAGGGCAGCTTCATTTTTTTCACATTTTGCTCCTTTTCCCTCTCTCTTTGAGAACTCTGCTGCTGTATAAACATATCGATTTCGATTTTTGTCTAATTTAAAAAAAGCAAAGCAAAAAACAGTTAAATTAAAAGGAAGTAGCCTTTGCAGTACTTAACTCTTTGCTCCTTTCAAACTGCCCACACCCAGAACATACCTGTGATTTGTATTCTGCTGTACAAAGTGCTGTATGTGCTCTGCAGTTTGACATCCCAGCAGTTATCTTCATGGTGCAGTTTGGCCCTATTCATCCACTGCTGGTATATAGTGAGATCCTGTTTTAAGGAAGTGTGTGTGTGTGTGTATATATAAAATGTGTGTGTCTCCACCTCTACTTTCTATGCAAATTCAGTGTCTGACCATCAAACAGGTTACCCCTAAAGCAGCGGGCACCTCAGGAAAACGCTTCATTGTTGATTTTACTCTTTTCGTCTCTTCATATGCTTCCAGAAATTCTGTTTTGTACCTGTAAAGAAAAAAGGATGAGTGGGGTCATATACTGTGTCCTTTAGATCTCTTACTCTTCCCTATATGTAAACATACAAATAAATAAATATATATATATAATACTGTCTGATGTTTCAGATTTATATTTTAAGAAAGATTGAGGTACTACGTAAACAATGGTATCAAAATGCTTTGGTAGTATTGGATATGTACAGTACACTTTGTGCTTCCAGTGTAACCAGAACTCTATTATATATATATATATATATATATATATATATATATATATATATTATATATATATATATATATAAAACACAATATATATATACACAAAAAAAACATGTTGTAGTTGTTGGATTGTAAAACTTTAGTGTTTAGAATTTATCCGCAATTTGATTTGTCAAGAAATGCAATATGTTATATAATAATCATAATATGGTTACTGTAGTGAATACAGTAAAATGGGATTGAGAGTACTGTACTATAGAGTTTATGAATGTTTCATGTGGAAATCTCTGAATGTATTAAGATTCTGATGTGTGTGTGTGTATATATATATTTTAACAGACGCTTCTGGTTTAAAAGTCCTATACAGTATATCGTATTTGCATTTACGGTTCTGTATTTTGCACCATGTTTTCTGACCAAGGGGTGACCTTTAGAAACTCCAAAATAGGGAGGGGGTGCAATAAAGTTGTCAATTTTCTGAAGTGTTTTTTTTTTTTTTTTTTTTTTTTTTTTTTCTGGAGGTCTGACTTTGTTCCTTGGTGGATTTCACTGTTTCACCAGAGTTAGATCCTTCCAAATCACTGGCACAAAATTCCACTGCAGCATCATGTCTACAGGGGAAGAAAGTGTTTAGCTACAGTACAGAGGAACCTACAGTTCAGTGCTATTGAAGTAAGTTGGCCCCTGTAACCATAAATGCCTAAAAAGCTTCACCCAGCCCTAGCCTTGTATCCATGCACCAAGCTCAAGAACCTGTTTCACCTTGGCACACTACTGAGTATGGTCAATTCAGAGATGCCTCTCTTTAAAATTGCAATACTTGTCTTTGTTAAGAGAATGATCCGACAGGCAGAACGCTTTGTCCTGTGCCGCACAGTGTGTTCCTCACTATCTATTAGTCAGCTCTGCGTGTTCCTCAGGGACTCCATTGAAAAGCTAAAGACATCACCAGCTGCGGACATCAATACAAGTCAACGTTTGCGTCGCTGCCGATTTTTTTGCGGTTAAGTCAGCAGAGTTCACGTCCCTCTTCCTTGTATCTTGGCAGGAGTCCCTGTGAACAAGGTGATATTCTATCGACTGCTGTCTTGTTTCATAATGCTGAGTCTTGCTGAGAAACGGAGATACCGACCAGAAGCAGCGGTTACTTTAAATACTGACATCTCACTGTGCTGTTACTTCTTACCAAGCATCGGTCAGTTCCCTTGCCACTGCTATGAACTGACCATCTCCTTCACTTTTATAAGTCGCTGCAATAATGTAGCTTTAAAATTGACTGCTGGAGGGAAAGTTCTTAAGAGTAGCATTTCATGTCTAGAAGCTTGGGTTCAAGTGGAACCGCAGCATCACAAGTGAAATATGTTGAGTGGATCAGTAGCTATCTTTTCATGAACAGCATTGTACACCACATCCCCATGCTTTGCTATAGCCAGTGCAATTATGCCCTGACCATGTGCACTAAACCTCCCCCCCCCCCAAAAAAAAAATCATTAAGGTACGAAACGACTCTGGTAAAAGCATAGAATGCATCCAGTTTGTCACATGTAATATCTGGTGCCACCTTGTGGTTGACTGCAGGTAATGCACTATAATACAAGTAGTTGCGATAAGACAAGCAGATGGAAGATATAACAAGGAGACTGGGAGCAAGTTAAAATTACCAAAGAAAAAAAAAACTTTCATAATTATAGCCGTATTAAATATTTTACTTTTCGCAGGAGTGCTATAGAATATTCTATCTTTATTGCCTGCCTGGATTAGGTCACGTGTCTGTAGCTTCTAAACTCGATGTGACGTTAGGAGGAACGAGCGCCCCTAGCGAGCACAGGCTGAAGTTTTCGGGGTAAAGAGAGGAGGGGAAAGAGAGAGCGGATAAGGAGCGCAGCAGAGGGAGAAATAGAGAGAGGGGGAGGCAAGGACCAAGGTAGAAGAAGAAGTCTGCTGCTATCCAGTCACAGGAAGGGGAGAGGACACAAAAAACGACGGCAGCATGGAAGAAGACAGCTACGGTCTGTATAACGCCTTAATAACAGCAGCCTACAGTACATACCGTTTATAATAATTCATAAAAAAAAAAACATTGCTGCATTTCGAGTTTAATAATAATAATAATAATAAAAAACACAGTCAATTAGTAGACTTTAATTATGTGCGTGTTATTTGCATTGTCATGGGAGCGGGATGCTTTTTGCTAATGATAGGAAAGTGTGTTGTTAAGAGGGCGGACTGGGGCGATGCAACTGACTGTGTGTATATGCTGCCTGTAGTCTAGCACACCAGTATTGCCAGCTGCCACGCTGGTGGGATATGGTCCAGGGATTCAGACCATGTGTCTTACCAACAATTTGCATCCGTTTGAGTGCAAAGTAAGGCAGAGAAAGACGCGTGGACAGTGTGTGGTGTTTTATAAGTAAGGTGGTGGCTACACTGCGATCCCCCCTCGCTTTATTCACCGCTATGGTGTAGACAGTTGTTGCACATTTGTAAGACTCGAGAGAACTTCGATGGATGCTCCGTCAAGTGTTCTTGCCGTGTCGCGAGTGGCTGAGAAGCAGCGAAAGGAGGGGGGCAAGGAGCTGGCAACCGCCTGGCACAACTAGCAGAACAATACGCTTTTGGAGAGGTGTGAGCTGGTGGCTGGTTTTCTTTTTTTTTTTTTTTTTTTTTTTTTTCCTCTTCGGAAGGAAATCCTGTGTTTCTTGACAGTTTGCGGATACGCCATTCTCTTTTGTTTTTGCTGACAACTGGCGAAAACAAATTCACATCAAACTTGTTTTTTTTTTTTTATTCATGCCAGTCATTCAGCCAGTATCTTCCCAGAAATAACTCATATTAATGCGAGTCAGGACGCAATGCACGCTTTACTGTGCTGCACCGTGTAGCTGAACCATATTGACTGACATAGAAAATGTTCCTAGTTCTCTCTCGGTTCGTTATTATCTTTAGTATTACTAGTTTGATTCTATTTCCTATTTGTATTCTATTTTCATTTGTGAAGCTCACTGCAGTGGTCTGTCGGTAGTCTAACCATGTGACCAACAGCTCAGGAACCAGGATGCAGCAGCTAATCTCATTGTACGGTATTTTATCGCTTGCATGTTATTCAAAGTGAAGAAACAAAAGAGGGGTGAGCATAACTCTGTTAATGAAGTTAGTAAGAGGTAAGAAAACGGATGTTTATCTGACACAACAATTGTCTGTTATTGCAAAAGAACAAGAAAAAAGGAAAAAGCTTTAATTAAGGGCTCTTAGGTTCACTTCAAGTAATTTCTGATAAGAAAACATGACTTGGTGTTTAAAGGAGGAAGCACACCTGTTAATAGCGCAAAATTTTAAACAACCAAGAGAGAAATAGAATTAATAGTCTCCTAAGCGCTCTTGAGTTATGCTTGCAGTTTTGTTTAAATTACTAAGACTGGTGGAATGTTTTAAGGATGTGTATGCAGTGTTTGGTAAGGCTGTATCAAACTGTATAACAGTTACTATGGATACAGTAGCTTTCTGGTTACTGTATTCATAACACAGCAGCTTGTCCAGAATCCCGCCCCTGTGATGTCGTTTCTCAGTATGAACCCTGCTTTCAGAACACAGTCATCAGATGCCGATGATGTCATGATCAGTCCCTGCAGCAGTGGGACAGCTGCTCATATTACCAGCAGGACAGGCCCAGGGACATTCCCTAGGGATTTGCAAGAACAGAGCATCATTAAATCTATACAGTACACTCATTCCAGCAAAAAAAAAAAAAAAAGGGATGGGTAGGGTGTTGTCCAATGGCCATGCTCTACTGACCACTGTCTTGAAGGTTATGTGTGTGTGTGTGTGTGTGTGTGTGTATATATATATATATATATATATATATATATATATATATATATATATATATATATATATATATATGTAGTATGGTGTTGTAATTAAATACAGGGTGTCACACAATGCGTTTGATTTACTAAGATTTTACTTCAGTGCAAAGGCTTCTCAACCATTGAAAAAGCTTTCTTTTTTTTTCTCACTTGGCAAGAGTGGAGCAAAGGGTTAGTGGAGCTGGCTGAACATCCTCACTTTACACTAGGAAGAGTTGCGTTTAAAAGGCTTAGTATGATGTGGAGATCGAGAGACAGAGATAAACATCACATTATCCAAAGAGTATCCACTCAACTTCCCAGGGGGGCACAAACAAATCAATAGCTGCAATGCAATTCAAGAAGAGGTTGCTAATGTACTGTACCTATCAATCCACAGTGTGTCTAATTTACAGCCCTCCTGTGCTGTGTAAATAGTAAAGAAATGGTCCCTATATACACTACAGTGGTGTTTATATTGTATGATCCCTTACTCTTTACACCACTGATATTAAAACAGCCCATTATAGGTATGACCCTGTCCTTAATCTTTCATTATTAAAGCTTTTTACTGGGGAACTCTAAACCCTAACATTGCCCCTTTGCTACTAACAGTTTTTACCAAGGCAAGACCGAGGTAGTTGCGGACTGATTTACGGCTGTAGTGCTGTAACCCAGGACAGACGTGCTTTATGATCAGCAGTGGTGTGAATAGTTTTTCTTTCCACCATGTAATATGCATGTGTCTGTCCTACACTGTGCAGTGCATGCCTGTATAGAATGGGTATATAGTGTATCTTGCAGCTGATTTGTGGAGCTCTTGTAAACCTGTGCAGTAATGAGGACAGAACAAGGCTCCAGCCTGCACAGGAACAGCAGGTCAATACACAGTGGAGGAAAGGAACTCCTCAATAATCTAATCATGGACACCAGGGACCAACGAGGTCATTCATACCACACTGCTGTGCACTTCAGAGAGGAAAGAACTAGGCGGGTATGAACAATAGGGCTCCAAACCTCCGAGAGTGAGAGACAGGGAGGAAGGTACCGATATCCCATAAACACACGCCCGTCCGAGAGCCTTGATGTCTTAGTTGACGCCCGGTGTTTAAAAAGCAGGACACGTTTGTATATCCTTGAGTCTTTCTCGTTCGTTCTAAATGCTTGACTTGATATGCACTCCTCGACATTTTGCTGTTTTCTCAGGCACTGTCTCTACAAAACTGTTTGTGCTTCATGAATCCACATAATTTAATAGACAGGGAAAGCTGTGCACGCTAGCTTCAATTATGTTCTTCATGTTTTTGTTTTTTTAACATTTAGTATATACCTACCTGCATGAGAACTTCTGGGTGTGAATTTCAATTTTCGGTCGGTGATGTGTGAAAATGTTAGACCACTTTGTGGCTGGTTTTTTATTTATTTATTTATTTATTTTATTTTACTAGGAAATCAGATTGAGATTAAAACCTCTTTTGCAAGTGAGACCTAGGCAAGAAAGGTAGCAGCAGTACAATAAAACATATTAGAATACAAAAATACAAATAGAAAAATAAAATACTTTTAAAACACAGACAAGTCATACTCAATGCAGTAGACAATCAGTTATGGCTATGTGCTCCTTTTCTCTTACTATTTCAAATTAATTGCATGTGTGGCTTATTAAACAATCACTCATTGCATGTTTTGACAGTTTCCCCAAGAGTTTCAGTTCCAGTGGTTTGGTTTCATGTGCACAACAGATCAGAACAACAGAAGCAATGGGGTGTTCTCATACATTTGCACTCCACTGTATTAGTGTCTGAATCTAAGCTGACCTTCCAAAGCGACCACGTGTTTTGGTGTCTGCAGGTGAGAACTTTCCGCCACCACTTTGGTTTCAAAGCTAAAACCGAGGTTCAAGCCCTTGCGGTGTTTCTGTCTGCATTTAATACTGGAAAGTGGAGTTCCATTTCTTTTTGTATTGTGTTGTACAAACAACTATACTCAGTACATTATAATGTAATGGATAGCAGTTGAAATGGACCTTCACTTCCCCTACCTATGCCTGGGGACTGGAAGATAAGCGCTCTGTGTTTTCAGTCACACTATCATACTGCATCAAAAGCGAGAGGACTACATGGGTGCAGTGTGGGAGTGAGAAGGGAGGAGGAGAGTGTGGGGGTGCTTGGAACAGCTTCAAATGTCAAAGCAAATATCTTTGCTTTTTAAGGCAAACATTTCCCATGCCGCATTCAGTCACTGAAGTACGTCTCAAACGCTTGCTTTTCAAACGCTGTGAGCGGTACAGAAAAGAAAGCTATCCAGTGAGTGAATGGTTTTTAACATTAGCAGCAATCGAAATAAATAGCTTAAGAATACATGGGAGCCCTTGAATTCGGTTACCATGGGCTACATTATATAGCTTTGGAACTTTGTAAATGGTGATATAAGGGGGCTTCGTGGCAGATGGCTGTGAATCGCCTACACATCGTTTAATGCATCATGCCTGCATTCCATACTCACAAAAGAGGATATTAAAATATATATGTTTTATATATTGTCCCAGATTCCCAGATTGACGAGGACCGTCCCCAACTGTCCCACTGTCCAAACATTTCTCCTTCTATTTTAAAAAAAGGTCTCAGTTTTCTGTGCCTCCAGATAGATTATGTTACTTATGTAATCAGATTAAAATTTGGTTTCAGAATCACATTTTTCATATTCAGTTGAATGCAAAAAAGTATGTTTATAACACGTAGTTAAGCGTGGCCATGAATTGGAAAGGGAAGGTGTAGTGCTGTCACTGCAGCATACTGGACAAAACCAGAACTTCAGTAATACAGCCATCGCAGACAGTAAAGTTTAAATGCAGTTCCTGCTATGGTGTTGTTTGCACTGATACTGGAGACAGGTTTTACTCATGGGGTGGGTACTGGCTGTCCTAGAAGCAGCAGAGGTAACACTGTAGATGATTAACAGACTTGGTGCTGCTGAAGCCGGAACTTCAGGTGAACTGTGGTTGCTGTGGTGAAGTCTTCTTAAGCGTGGGCGTACTGTTTTTCACTTTAAAAACAAAGCAACGTGCCAGACTCCTATGCAGCCAAAAGCAATACAGTCCAGTTTGCATTTATATAGCGCTCTTTATGCAGAGGACCCCAGGGCACTTACAATAAAAACTCGATACAAAAAAAGCCATTGGCCAATCAATATAACGCAAACAAATGTGTTTCTCAATTTGATTTAAAATCCTCGCCTGATTTTAGATGACTTCTAGGAACTACTAAAAGTTCATCATTCACTGATCGCAAGATGCGACTAAGAGCATAAAGAACTAGCAGTTACTGTAGTAAGCAGAGTTTTTAAATCAGCCCTAATGATATAGGGCTAAACCACAGACTAGGACTGGTTAACTGGTCTGCAGCTCTGAGTGGAGTATATTAGATCTCCTTACTGATCACCACCCAAGACAAAGATCTCTTTTTAAATCACGTGTTGGGTGCTGCAACGCCTTAGTTATCTCTAAATCTGCAGGGGCGGCTATTTGTAGTAACTTCAGAGTGAAGAACTCCAGTGCAAATGAGAAGATGCACGAAATGAATCTGAAAAATCCCCACTCTCGAATGACGGGCAAGCTGTGCAAAAAAACAAAAGAAAGTGTGGCAACAATCGCTTCCTCTCTGTGTTATTGTTTTCCTCTTTTCGACCAGGATTTTTGCTGAATTACTTGGCTGTTTTAAAAGATAATTTCAACAGATCGCTTAACCCTTGCAGCGGCGTCAGTGCTGAGCCCTGCAGTATCACACAGACTCATCGCTGCTCATTTACTTTGGGTTGCCCTAGACAGCTCCCCAAGTCTCTGGAATTTCAGAGGTTCGTTCATGCTGTATGTTACTTGTGTCCATTCTGATCTCTCCCCTGACTCTCCCTTCTGAAACGTGCCTCTACAGTGACATCTAGTGTGCATCAATATATTGCATTTACCATGTGTGTGCACTTGATTAGCAGAGGGAATCAGAGGGATCCAGCCTGGATTACATAAGGAACTCGGTGGATAGTGCAATACAAACAAGTGGTGACTTAGTAAATGGTATACTTATATGCTTGTATACAGCGAGAGGTATGCTTTCTTTCATTGTCTCGTAACTGCTTCCTGTCAAAACATATTTCTATCTCTTGTGTGTAATAAATAAATAACCAGCCTACTGCTGGATTCCTCCTCCCTGCTTATCTATTCCCCAGCTGAGACACTTCACCCAGCCCGGGGCAGGACAGCTACTCCAGAGACATGTTCTTTCAAGAGCTTCTTAAAGAAAATAAAAGAGAATAATGCCAATCCTCTGAATTAGGCAAACACATTCTTTATCAACGTCTTTTCAGTGGCTTTAATAGAAGAGAAACGAAACCAGCTACCTGAGAGAAAGCAAGCCCTCTGCAGCAGGGAAAGGGTGAACAGCATCCCCACATCCTGCTGTGAAGAAAAAACACCTCCACACTCTACAGACTGACAGATATACCGGCACAAAGACTGGCTCAGAATGCACAGCGCAGAACGGGTAGAACAGTCACACTCACTTGGTCCAGTAATCAATATTGTGTGCTTGTTTAATAATGGTGTACTGTGGTATTTGAAGTGATAAATAATAATAATAATATTAGTAATAAATAATGGTAACATTAATTGTAATACAGTCTAATAATAATAGTAAGATTTATGATAGATAGTTATACTATTCTGTATATGAAACACATAAAATAACAACCTTAGTATGTAGTAAAATACTCTAATTATAAAAGATTAGTTAACGAACCACTCCCCAACAAATGCACCCTGTGACCCTGTGCATGGAGGGATAGGCAGTGAAATCCTGTTTAATGCAGAAACCCGTTGAGACAGCGAGGCTGACAGACAGATCTTATTGTTATTGTTTAATGCTGGTGTCTTCGTGGGGCCTCGTACTGTGTTTGCACTGATCTTGTCTTCCTGTTACATTCTACACTGTGAACACGAAAACTGACTAGAATTTTCAAGAACCTCGAAACTTTTATCATAGGCTGCTAGCCTCCTGTAGACCTAACGGGGTGCACATTTTTACATCTATCACAAAATACATATTTGATACCCTCCGTGCGTGCCTGTGCTCTGGTTTAAATATGAATTGATGGCACTGTACTGACGGCTGAACAGTTGCCTCCCTGCCTGCCTGCCTGCCTGCCTGCCTCCCTGCCTGCCTGCCTGCCTGCCTGCCTGCCTCCCTGCCTGCCTGCCTGCCTGCCTGCCTCCCTGCCTGCCTGCCTGCCTGCCTCCCTGCCTCCCTGCCTGCCTGCCTCCCTGCCTGCCTGCCTGCCTGCCTGCCTCCCTGCCTGCCTCCCTGCCTGCCTGCCTGCCTGTCTGCCTGAGCTGAGGTGGGAGAGAGTGCAGGAGCGTGTCTCTGCTCAGTGCCAGCCTGGGCAGAACCAGAGCAGAGACGGCTGCCATGTCACACTGTTTGTTCCACAGTTGTGTTGGCGACACATCCGGTAGTTCTGCTGGTGCAATAAGCCAGTGACACATCTGAGGGGATTTGGATGAAAGCGGCCTTCGCTGTTTAGGGTCCGGTGTAGCTGCACTGTTTTCTTTTGCTATACTGGTGAAACCCATGGTAATGTAAGTGCCACATACTGTAATTCATAATAAATCCTGATTGACAATCATAAGAACAACAGCTACAGACTTTGTAACACAGGCTGCATATAGAAACAACAGCTATTTTGACCAGCTAGCCTGTGAACAAACAGGTATGTTATACGTTGGCACTGTAAAAGAAGTTCTGTATTTAAATGGAAGGGATCTCAGATGTCTGATCTCAACTCTTACACATTTGGTTTCGAGAGTTATTATAGCAAACGTTTAGTGCTGTGCTAATGGTAAACAGGTTCTGATAGGAATCTGCAGTTTCGCAATCAGCCTGTTACCGATCCACAGTTCGCATCTGAAGAGGATTTGTTTTTATACCCGTAATAAAAAGATGGTTTCTGTAACTCGCTACAGTACAGTGGCACACAGAACCATGTCCTCATAGCTGTAAGAATTCTGGCAGCTTTCACATTGTTGCCATGGAGACACGTTCAGATGAACAGATGAAGGCTGGAGTGAAGTGCTTTTTCAGGGACAGCTGTGGTTTCATGGCAAGTCAAATCACATGACTTGCATCTCCCACAACTATCTGGTTCAGTCACGTCCTCTTTATGCAATGAAAAGAGCTTTAGGAACTACTTCTACCACAAACTGCATCTTTAAGAAGCTAAAAACGCTGATGAAGACGACAGCAACAGACAGTGGATCGACTAGGACTGTGGACACAAACACAAACGAAGCTGGAGAAAGGCACTTTGTGGAAACTTGTTGAAATTATCAGAAGTTTGGTATACAAATAAAATGTGAATTTGTATAATAAGCCCCTCTGTACATATCAGCCCCCCTCCCCTCTCTCCTACTCATCATCAATCGTCACAGGATCAACCCACCTCCCTGCTATTACATCATCAGTCCCACCCCAATGAGACAGAGAGAGAGAGACAGAGTAAGAGTCAGAACACACCTGTAGACTGGCCAGTCGCCTGCAGGCTTGCCTGTAAGCCGCCCAGAGCTGCGTTGTCCTCCGACGCTGTAGCTCTGAGGTGGCTGTAAGAGTTAGGCACACAGAGCAGTCACGTTGAACCTCAATGTGATGCTACAGTTGCAGAGGTGACAAACCACACCACGGACCCCCAGCAAGTACAGAGAGACACAGGCTTGCAGTGGACAAGGAGCGATTCCAACAGAACAGCCCAATGCTTTACCAGCTTATACTATTGTGAAATCGTTTGGAAGGCATGTTCCGTTGCAGCTGCCCCTCGTGGTAGACCAATCACATTTCCATTGTAGTGCCACAGTCTTGGGAAGTGTAATAGCTTTAGCGGGGCAACAACGACTCATTTATCTTAACTAAAAGTACTTTTTTAAACACCTTTAAGATACAACGGTAGCTGCATTGAACTGACCCCAATCAATCTGCCAACACAGCTGTCACTCATTGACCTCCATTGTAAAGCAACCAAGAAAAGGAAATCACCCCAGCTAACATATGGGCCTCCCAAATCCATTATTAACACTTTTTGCATTGTGTTTATTATTATTATTATTATTATTATTATTATTATTATTATGATGATGATTAATTGGGCTAATGCAGGCTGTATCTTGAGAACCGCTTGATAAAACCTTACTGGGGGGTTTGCTGAAGCCAGTTGTTCCACAGCTCTATTCCCAGCTGGTTCGTTTCTTCCAGTTACAGCCTGTTTGTTTATGTGACAGACTGTGTTTTCAGTGGAGACTGTCAAGCGCTGAGAAGCTAGTAAAAATTGAACTCTTGCTGTCCCCCAGATCTCTCTGTGAGCGTTCACGGGGCCCGAGGCACAGTGAGGCTCCCTCTCTCTCACCTCCCTCACTCTCTCAACCACCTTCCTCCTCTAACGGATAGAAACATGGAATCTTGACGCACAAAACCTCAGGCATGGGCCTACCATTTCAGATTTTAGGAATCGAAGTTATGTGATTTGCTTTACCTGGAATTGAATTTTGAACACAATTTAACCTAAACTGTTGGGTATTGGACTGTCTGAATAACTGTGTGAGCCTCTGTAAGCTTCTCTTGTGCTGTGGTGTGATCTCAGTCACATAGACACTACAGTACACCCAACAAGGGGAGCAAGCAAGCAAGCAATTAAGGAATATCTAGTTGAGTGAAGCATTTAATGAACAGCAGCCACTTTCTCAAGCTCTGTATTCCTACCGAAGACTTATGTTACTGGCCCCCTCCGCTGAAGTATCTTCGCTGATGTTCTGGGAGATTTCCAGGGCCAGGTTACAAGTTGACGCTGGTATTTGAACAGTTCCTGGCAGTCCCAATCTGTCTTTTTTTATATAGAAATGCTTGCTTTTTTCCTCTCTGGTTTATGTGTTGTGACTGTTTCAAAACGCTGTGAGAATAGACACTGGAACCACTCCTCTGCACAAATAACTGCGTCCACAATGTCATAATAGCGTTTATATACAGAGGGTTTATAGCAGTGAACTTGCCTTGCAGACTATAAGTGTGTGCTTGTGCCATATGTGTGTATCTAGCATGTCACTGCCTCCTTCCACAGAAGGCTCCGTGTTCACATGATCACATGCAAAAAAGCATGAAAGAAAATACTGTAATATGGAAAATTAACTGAGAAAACAGTAATGACTCAGAAACTGTTCAGTTTTTTTTTCTCACTTACAGGTCAGATGACTGTTGGGTGTTTTTTAATATTCACATGAAATGCCTTAAAAAACGTGACGTGAAACCCCTCAGACTTCGCAGAAGCATGGTCAGCAGTTTTTCAAGGCTGATAAGGAAATGTTGCAACTGTGCTTGTTTTGTTATGTCAACACAGGCTTGGCAGGGCCGTTCTGTTTGGACAGAGCAGCTGTGACCGTCACAGCCTAAAACTGTCTTTGAAATAATAAGGCAAAATAAACCACACCATTAAAACAGATTCAGTTGAATCTATTTAATCTGCATGGGTATTTAAAAACTGTAGCCTTTATACATTTGCGCTACATCAGTATAAAAACGGCATACTTCATTTCAGAGACCTGTAACACTACAGAGACTCTGTAGCGTCCGGGAAATATATTGAAGGGGAGTTAGAGCACTGTTGTTGAACAGAGAACAGAGCTGCTCTGACTGATTGATAACAAAAAGCATTATTGCATGTGTGCGTGCGTGCGTGTGTGTGTGTGTTAGTGCGTGCGTGTGTGCTTGCGTGTGTGTGTGTTAGTGTGTGTTAGTGCGTGCGTGCGTGTGTGTGTGTGTGTTTACTGTGTCTGCAGGTCTGTGTGGGTTGGAAAGAGGTTCTGTGTATCTCTCATGCTGATCTGATGCCTTTGAAAATCTCAAGGGTAGAATTTCACTTCTGCTTGCACAGGTGCGCACAGTTCAGAATAGGAATTTATTGAATGTGTTTTTGCTTGGAGAGAGCTTTCTAAACACCACCGCTGAGATGGGAGCAATCTCACACATAACTGGGAATACCTGCAACATGCACGTCAGGCTCATACTTTGCATGGGTCCACAAGCGAGTGTGTGTGTGTGTGTGTGTGTGTGTGTGTGTGTGTGTGTGTGTGTGTGTGTGTGTGTGTGTGTGTGTGTGTGTGTGTGTGTGTGTGTGTGTGTGTGTGTGTGTGTGTGTGTGTGTGTGTGTGTGGCTGTTCGTGTGTGTGTTTGCGGATTCTTAGAAGAGAAAAAAACCTACACATTCTCACAGTACACTTTCATTTATGTAACACAGTTGCTATGCAACCACACGCGCTTGAAACATTACATAAAAGCTTAATAAGGTGAAAATGAAGGAGTGCTGTGCTGCAATAAAAAAAGGAAACCTGTGAGGAGAGGAGGGCACGGGGGCCTTAAAAAGTAATTAGCCAGCAGCAACCAATTAGAGGTGGGATATCAGGGCTCTCTCCTCCCTCTGTCTCCTCGCTGAGGAGGGCTGGAGAGGGGAGAGCGTGGGCTCCCAGCCTCTGACTGTGAAGAGGCTGCTGGCAGTCAAAGCAGCGTTTGTGAGTAATCCAGAGAGGGACACTGTGCATTGGCAGCAGCTGATCTGAAAGGCAGCAGAGCACATCCGATACTCGTTTTCAACTGAAATAACTAGGGTCGGGGGTTTGGGTTAGGATTAAAAACTTCCACATCGAAATGGTTTAACGCCTTGCCATGGTTCCAGTAGTTACTGAAGCGGGTGGGGTTTTTTCGTGTAAGAAGGTCTCAGCTGAGCGAGTTGCTGTTTGAAATTCTCATCGTGCGTGGTTCTGTTCACTCACGCGAAACACTCAATCTGCCTGTGTCTACGGAAGGGAAGTAGTCCTCCAGTTACATTTGTTGACCTGCTGCCTGGGCTGGCCAACACAAATCTAGTCTTGAAAATGAGGGAAGTGTGTTCTGAAAGAGAAGGGAAACAGCATATAACAATATAACCGTGCTATTACAAACTGAGTTATTACAAACAGACGCAGTGAGACAATTATTTAAAGCCTTTCCGTGTTAAACCGCCCCCTGGAGGCTGGCACTATGAGCTCATTGTGAGTTTCCCTGTCCCAGGACTGTCCTGCCTTGTACTCCTGGAAGTATTGGGACCCTCTATATGTTCCCCCAGAGCAGTCGAGATCACATACCCTGAAACAGCAGTGAACCATTAGCACTGGAAACCATCAAGAGGGAGTGTGAGCATGTGTGTGCGTGCGTGCGTGCGTGCGTGCGTTTGTGTCATTGTGCATGCATGCGTACGTGTGTGTGTGTGTGTATGTGTCAGTGTGCGTGCGTGTGTGTGTAGAAGAGGGGGTGGTGGTTGGTTTATAATCTGTTAGGTCTGTAACAGTATCTCACCATTACTGTCAAAGCAACAGGAGAGAGAGAGAGAGAGAGAGAGAGAGAGAGAGAGAGAGAGAGAGAGAGAGAGAGAGAGAGGGAAGCAGAGAGGGAGAGAGAAGGATCTTTGTTACTAGTGCAGTCAGTTGTGAGTGTGAGGCTGGCAGGAGGAGAGAGATAGCTTGAATAGCAGAAGAGAAGTGGAATTATCCAGGGGGCTGGATTAGGAGAGAAGCAGCAGCAGCAGAAGAGGAGGCACCGATACAAGTAAATGGACTGGAAGGTGGACAGGGTTGTTTGATTGGCTGTGCCAGGAAGAGGAGGCTATCTAAAGAAGTTCCCCTTTCTTCAATTTGAACCTCGAGAAAGGATCTATCGTTTTTCTCTTCTGTCTTTTTTTTTTTCTTTTTGGAGCGGGGTTTTCCAACATGGGGACAGTTAGTAACCTCTGTGCCTCCAGCTTCCAGGCTTTTCTGTGTCCGAGCCTCCATGCCAAACCAGGTGGGTGCCGGCCAGTTTATTTGTCTAATATTTGTTTGGTGTCTGCACTGTTATCTTGCAATTTGGGGTCAAGAAACCTCCGAGGCTGTCTGCTCGCGGCTGCTGACGAGCGCTCAGGTTCCCTCGTTCACTCAGGAGAGGTCCAGATATAGTGGCTGGCTTGGTGATGATCCTGTGGCGTTTGAGTGTGGCACTGGTGAGTGTCAGGGGGTGTGGAGCTTGTGATTGCCTGATTGTAACTACTATTAGCAGCCTTCAGTTCCAAAGTGAACTGAAATAAGCGTACTTTGTGTCTGCATTGAAAACCCCATGGTACTCTTTCAGGAGGATTTGGGGTGTAAACCAGTCGGTCCCAATTAATCCTCTGCACCTTCAAATCAAATGAAATCAAATCAGATAATCACTGAAAATGTAACTCTGTGGAGCTTTCCTGTTGTAGGCTGTATGTGCAGATATACTGGATCTAAAGCACTGGACTTCTCTTTAACATACTAGCACAGTTACAATGGTGTGTGTATAGAGTGTATGTCAGGATCCTCAAACACTGAGCACAGGTGGCTCTATCTGCTTGATCCAGTAGGGGTCACTGTCGAGGTACGCAAAGATATTTAGATCTCCTGGAATGCATTAATCCACTGGGATAATGTCCAAATGTTCTTCAAAATAGGAATTCTGGTACCTTGAGCTCTGTACTGTGTTACCGGTGTACAGAAAAATTCTGTTTATTTCTTGGCAGTCTGTGATATCTAGTGAGACAGAACCTATTCTTATACAGTCACAGTGGGGCTTACTAAGGACTTGCACTCTATACACTACAGTATAGAAAAAAACCTGTAGCACTTGATCTGACAGCCCTGCTCTCTTACTTTTCATCCTCAAAACCTCCCTGCACGGGCACTTGCACTCAATTAATACGCTTCACAATTTGTCCATTGAGAGTGAGGAGCAAGCTCTGTATTAACTCCCAGGTGCTGGGCGAGATTATGCACTTACGCACTGACCGCTGAGTGGGAAACTTTGATGTGGAGAGAGTTAGATAAACAGCGCTGTGTTCATTAATTGAGAGAGAGAGAGAGAGAGAGAGAGAGAGAGAGAGAGAGAGAGAGAGAGAGAGAGAGAGAGAGAGAGAGAGAGAGAGTGAGTGAGTGAGAGAGCAGCTGGGGTTTGTACAGATTGAGGGTAAATACAAGCAGCTCAATGGCATTGATCACTCACCACGGCGGTAGACAACTTGCACTAAAAAATATGTGAGATGCGGACAGACAGGCAGACAGGTCTCTCCAAATACAGCCAGATTACACACGCTTAATTATTCACGCCAAGTTTCCCATGGTAACACAAAATGGCTCAACCACTTACTTCCATAAATGCTGTTCTAGGCATCTGTGTTTTCAGCTTATATTAGAAAAGGATACATTTTTACTCATTACAGTGGTAGTGGATTCTTTCTGTGTGGGGAAAGTACTGTAGTTAACCCATTATTGCCTGTAACAGAACCATAATGGAAAGGGTTAACTAGATGTTGCATTAACTAACTGTGATGCTGTCTTTGGTAGTAGAGCAGTAGCAGCAGCATGGATGTGGTTGTGTAGCAGCTCTATCTTAGCAGGACGTTTTTTGTAGATACATGAGCAGCTTCAGCGTTTGAGTTCATCCTGAGTGCAGTGTCTGTTCAAAAAGAACAACACCAATAAAAACAGACACAATTAGATAAAGCATCGGAACACAACCACTCTCACAGACAGACACACTTGAACAGACCCCCCCTCCCCCTGGTTAAATACATTAGCTGGACTATTTATATAGACGAGAGCACACGAGAAAGCAGATCCTTATTAATACTGCAGCTCTAATCCTGAGGCCTGACCCTGTAGATCACTTTGGCTTTATACTTTGCAAAAAAAAAAAAAAAAAACATCAGGCAATGCTCTTAAAATATTAGCATGCTCATCCATGACTTGACATGCTCAGTAATAAATCTGCTAATGTCAAACGTTTTCAAGCATCTTCATGCCTGCCCGTGCATTACAATGCTACAGTAACAGTATATCACACTAAATGTCACAAAGATGAATCTCATACTCTGTACAGCATGTCTGCACTCTACTGCCCTAGCACAGCAGTACAAAATGCCGTAAAAGAAAAAAACTTGTATTGCAACTTGATTTGGTTGAATAATTATTGTTAATTATCAAGCCCTAGAGCCTGCCTGTTTACTGGAAGCAATGAGACATTCAAATTAGTGTTCACAATTCTTTGGGATTTGACAAGACCCATTTCTGGGCTGGTATTGAAATGTGCGTCCTGAACGATTTCTGCTCATGCCTTTCTTGTTCCTAACACTGTGCCAGCTCTGAGTGGTATAAGTAAAATCAGTGTGGCAGTGAACGTGTAATCAACACTGGTGACAGCGCGATGAAGTGCCAGGATGGAGCCGTGATCTATCACAATGAGTGCAGCACATTTAATCCTGATATGCGGGAGGTCACTTGACAACAGAGGCGGATTGAAGTTAGATACTGTACAGTCAAGTAACTGCACTAATGAAGAGAGTAAGCAGTTAATTTTCTGGATAATTGAAGAAATGCATGTTCTAATGGAATCAGTTAGTTCTCCTGTTAATTCCCAATCTGGTTAATAGACTTCCTGGCTTTCGATATTTTTGTATTGCAATTAATACAGCCCTTTGTGTACCTCGGTTATGAACATGAAACATCTCTAGCACAGTGCATGTTGAATGTGCAGAAGATGGGAGGAACAGCGACAAAGCTGTTGACCGAATTCGGTGCGTTAGCTTATTATTCATGTGGCTGTCACACTTAGAGCTAGGCTGCTAAGTGTGATGGCTTGTGATATTGAAATGAACAAGTCATTTTGGATTTGAATCAAGGGCACAAGAGGGTTAAGAAGCAGTTTTAATTCATGCTTCCTGTCATCTGCAATCTGACTGTCTACCTGTTGATCCTCAGCATAGTGAATGCCCTTTCTCAATCTGTCCCTCAGCATGGATTCTCATCTTCATTTCTACTGATGATCTGCTGTTTTGCTCGGCCTTGTCTGTCTGTTGATCAGTGTGTTGGTTTGTTCTTTCTTTCTTTCTTTCTTTCTTTCTTTCTTTCTTTCTTTCTTGTAACACTTGTTATAATGCTACACTGTCACTAACACATCGTTAAAATGTTATTTATCAGTAATGCCCACTTAAATTAAAATAAAGAGCAAGGTGACTGGAATGGCCTTTAGCTGTAGATTGTCAGTGAACTTCAGAATTACATTTCAGTTCTTTTTTGCTCTTTTGAAAACCGGCTTGATTCTTTGCAGTATTTACAAATAATAGCATAATGTTTCTCAGCCGTTCTTGTAATTTATTTTTTTTAAATTATATTTTTCTTGGTAACGGAAGCCTACTTAACATTGCCGCAGGTCTAAATATTTAATTACATAGACCGCAGATGACTGATGTACTTTCAAATCTGTTTTCTTACCTCGTGTTATTAGCTCTAGCAGCCGTGTCACACATATGCACGCTTCTTTTTGCAGAAGATCTTTTTCAGGGTGTGTAGATTTCTTAAAACTGCGCTACCTAACCATTTCCTGTTCTGTAGGTCACACTGTATGATTACAGTTCTACCAACAGAGTAAAATAATCAGAGATCTTCAGCACAAGAACATTTATCCCAGTGACAATGTTTCTAGTTTTAATAAAGGTTAGGATAAGGATTTTAACCTCTACAATATTTGTTAAAAGATATAAAAATAAAGAATGTGTTAAGACTTTTTTTTCACTTTGGATTTTTGCTAAGTCAGTCTTTTAAAGCTGGATACTGCACATGATGCACAAGAGCTAAGGCAGATTTCCCTTAAAGAAGTGAATGGTACTGCTGCAGGCCCAGAGGAATTGCACAACGAAAACACAAGCAGGTTCAGTTGTAATAGCGGTGGGAGTAGCAAGGAAATTATCTCACTGGAGGAAAACAATAGCTCTTGTTAAAGTCTTTGCTCTTCCCTCGAAAATGAATTTTGCCTTCAGATTCATTTGTGAAGAGCTTCTCTTCATCGACTCTGCCTGTTCATAATTCCATTGAAGTCTTCAGATCCGTGGCAAATCAGATTAAGGCTGCACTACAGATATACAGTTTCTGTATAGTTGTTTTTTTTTTTTAATTAAAATACCAGTTATTTGGAAATGCACTGTACAAACACTGGCATTCCAACTGTGAGATTATTTTCTTTTACAGTAAATGATAAATCTGTAATGCTGTTATCAAAAGCCGGAACAAAATAGGCAAGCATGTGAAGATTTCCCAGTTGAGCCCAGAGTTTGCTAGTAACTTAGAACAGGTTGTGCATCTCTGTCAAGTTCAAGTCAGGTCTAAGAAGTTACAAAAAGCAGCAGGGTCCTGACTGGCAAATAAAACAAACAACAGACGATGTGCCTCAGCTGGGCTGTCCTGCAGGCGAATTATTTCTAAATGAACAAATACCCCATGTTCCTTAAGAGTTCCAGTTGGTTGTTTTTAAATAGCGTTTAATCAGGATTGGCCAAGGAAACAAATTACCCAGGCAGGAGGGAAGTCACAAGCACTATATTATACATTACCTGGCTGTACAAACATTGAGCCAAGTACTATGGTTGGATGGGAGCAGTGTTCAGATGGCTAGCAGCAGTATGTGTCTGACTCTGTAAACAGATTCCACACCTCTTTTCCTTATTTAGCTAATATTAGCTCTAGCCCATCTTCCCTATAAGGCTGTATGTTCTTGTACTGCCTTGAATGGCCCTCTGTGTTAACTACCCCCACCACCAGCACTATCTTGGTGTCTATATATATTCTTGCATTGTTTAACTTTTGTTGCAATCTACTTAATAGCAGACATTATTGACAGCCTGGTTTATTGAATGCACCCTCCAGTTATTATTTGGGGGTGCTCATGTATGTAATTAAAATCTGAGTGCCCTGTCAATGAGCAGAATTATTAGCTCGAGTGCTGGCAACACAACGGATTTGGTATAGCATTGTAATACTGCACTGGCAGTTTAGGGCCAATGGTCAAGAAGCACAAGGGGGCAGCAACAAGGGTATGAGCCATTGATAGAATTGCACCATAAGACAAAACAATAGCATCACAGTGGCATAAACAATACACGTTGGTAACGCATTGCATTACAGTTCCATATATGTACTGTGTTGTAGTCTGCTAGCAATTCTGCAATAATCTGCTATTAAGTATTATGCGGTTATCCCAATGGTACTTTTCAAAATTGTCTGCAAAGTTTGGTCACAGACATGATCCGTCATCATGATACAACTACTTTGCATCGTGTATTATGCATGACATCAGATCAGCATCAGATCTATGTATATTGGTCACTAACCATGTCTATTTGCTAGCTGTGTATGACGTCGGTTTCTCTATAGTTATAAGAAGAGAGTGGGCTACTGTAGTGCTCTGCAATTTTGTTCTCTAATTTCCAGCATCCTCTGTGCTCTTTGTGCCTTTGCTACAAGGTTATTGTTCAATGTTTCTCAAGTACTTTTCTGCCTGCTTCATATTCCATTCAATTCACCTCCTCTGCAGCAAATCTCATTATAACTCACACACAACCTGCCTCCCCAACGCTGCCACAAGCGCTATTTTTTAGTGTGTCGCAGAGCAGGTGACAAACATCTGTGCAAACTTTTCTTACAGTGTACAGGGAGGGAGCGAGTCTGCATTGCGAACCCGCAGGAAAAAGAGTAACAAATAAATGAAATTGCGTGACTCAAATCTCGAGAATAGTGTAAGGACAGGGGAAAAACCTGCCCTAACTGCAAAATTAGCACCAACAAAGACAATGAAAATACTGTAAGATCCACAGCTTTTTAAATAGAGTATCCAATCAAGGCTAGCTCTGTAACCATGTGCAGTAGCCCCTGGCTGTGTCGGGGTGGTGTGTGAGTTCATTAAAGAATGCTTTGAAAATATGGCCCTAGATGTCATGCTGGACCACCAGGATATACTTCAATGGGTTTTTTTTTTTCTGGTTCCATTTTTGTAATAAATAATAATAATAAAAACAGTACATGTGGGAGATTCAGCCTGAGCACCGACTGCAGGCTGGTTAAGTAGCACTTTTGAGAAAATGAGCAAGTCTTGTAGTTCTGTGCAGAAAAGTGCTGAGACAAGACGGTGGACACATTACTGTTGCTATTTTGAGGCTTGTTTTTACGGTTATGTCTTAGATATTTTGTGAAGGTGTCATGATTTCATGCTGCACTCATTAGGGATGTTGTAAAGCTGGAAAGTTAGCTCCAGGGACTAGTCATTGATTGTTAACAAGCAGCCTGACGCCTGATTTATAGCGTTTAACTGAGTGTGCTACCCCATTAACTGATGCTCCGCTGAGTGGAAAGGGAGGTTTAACCCACAGTGTGCAGTGCTTTACTCGCAGTTCAGAAGTGAAACTGCTGTCCTACTTGTTTGGAAGAGTTCACTGCAGTAGGAAAACAAATCTCTTGAATCTGATTTAGGAATATGAAGATTTAACCGATGATGCAGAGCTGCTGTAGTTAACATAAATACTGCAATAATAATAATTGAGAAAAAAGGCTGTCAGCGCAGAGCAGCTATTTTTAAATTCTAGTTCTATTCATCTCTGATTCATCTGCAGTACAGTTTGTGTTTTCTGTTGGGTTTATCTGTGTATCTCTGGCATTTGGAGAATAGGAATGGGTTTCTTTCCCTCGCCTGCTCTGTTGCTGTTGTTTATGAAGGACAAGCTGTTTAGCTGCATGATTAAGCACTCCTGAGGCTGCGTTGTGGTGGCCTGCAAGGGCGTTTTCAGATCTCAATTACTGGCCTTTGCAAAGGAAAGAGCATCCATTTGTCTCTGACTTCTTGCATCTCTGAGCCTTTGGCCAGAAAACAAGACAAAGCTGCTGCCTCGCAAATTGAATAAGGCTGCCTCACCCGGCCTCTGCCACAGCTGCTCCCAGAGAGACAGGGTGGGCAGGAGGGCTCTTCTCAAACACAGCAAGGCATTGCTTTAAGGCTACATCAATATAAACAACACCAATTCTTTACTTTCCCGATCTGAACCTATTGACAGTAAAGTCACAGTTATATATTAGAGCCAGCCCAGTTTAACGAATGAAGGAAGTGCAGCTTACCAGAGAACAGTTATAATGGGGCTGACACAGCCTTTACTGACCAGGAGTTAAACTGCAGGGCATTCAGATGACTAGCTGTGCAGGTGTGTTGCAGGTTCCTAGGGCTCTGTCAAGATTGAGCGAGTGTGTGGGAGCTGGGTGATTCAGCCTGTTAACTCACTGCCTTTCATGTATTTCAAGTGTAGCAAGTTTGGTGGTCTCAACACTGGTCCACATCATAAAACCCCCCAGTTCAGCACAAGCGTCATTCTCTGCTTGGGAGATGTGCCAGTGACTGACCGGCAGGGAGTGTGCAGGTCAGGTCAGGGCTGAGCGATTGAGGTGCACTGGCTTGCTGAGCTGTGCCTGTCTGTACCCATGACTATGTACCCTTGGACATCCACATCATTCATATGAGCTGTGAAGAAGGCACTTGCTGAGGCGTTTGTCTGCTTGATTTCCTGTCCTTCTAGTTTCACCTCTGATAACCACTACAGAGCATTACAATCCATCAATACAAGTTCAGAGAGGCGATCAATTAAGCAGAGCTGAAGCTTTGTGACAGCTCAGCAGAAAGCCTGTCCAGTCAGCCTTCTGACAGCTTAGTGACCCCACACAAAGGCAGGCAGATGCTTCCATCCCAGCAGCTACAGCCTCCTTCTGCAACCGGGCTGCGAGGAAGTGTGACTCAAAGCTTCCGAAGCACATGGAAAGTGAATCAGAGGGACGCTATTTTTTAATGGTGTTGAGGCGATAGGAATCTGCCTGGCACTAAGAGGGTCAGGAGTGGGCGGGTATTTGATTGGCTCAACAAATCTCCCCCACTCAACTCTTGGTAGACATCACAAAGTGCAGGAAAGGGTTTTTTTTTCATTTTGTTAACTGAAAATGGATTGAAGGGAACATTGTCAATGTAGGTACTCTGATTATCAGATTACTAAAACAGCCCTGTGTCTGGACTTTTAAATGATGTTTGTCAGGGACTTGTTGCTGTGCTGTACAGGTTAGGTGCTGCATCACGTTGGTGGATGCCTTTTTGTTTTACACTGAAAAACAGTTTGTCTTCAAGAGTAGCCTGGAAGTGAGAGATAGCATGCTAATCCATACAAATGTTTACCATGACAGATGTGCACCATTTCTCCATATATTATACATTATGCATTTGCCATCATTTCCTTTAGCATACATGATAATTAGCTTGAGCTATGGTCTTTCAGGCCATCAACTGTGATCATGGTGAGCCTGAGTCTATATGGTTAACCCTTATTAGACCATGTGTGTTCTGACTGCCGTGATCAGACCATGGAGTTTCAGAACATGACAAGCATTATGCAATCAATAACCGTGATACAAACATGGGATGTTACCATGGCTTACCAAATGTCAGGATGTGTTAAAGTGGCAGATGGATAGTTCGGAGTGGAGCTCCTTACTGTGTACTGCACTGCCTCTGTTTCCAAAGAGAGGGACACAAGAACCATAAGTCACAAGTTTGCCTCTTAGAAGTCTATGTGTTTGTGTCTGTTGGAAGTGAATCAGGGCTGCACTGTGGTTAGTGGTAAATGTTTAATCAAAGGCAGCCCACCCACCCACCCTCCCCCCTTCACACAACATTAAACGTTGCCTTTCTTCCCTTTTGCGTCACTGCGGGAAAGGTTAGAAGTTTAATTGATCCCTCGAGTGCAGAAAACACACACAGCCCCCCCCCCCCCCAAGGTAAACGGGTTCAAAGAGCACACTCTATGTTGAGCTGGGCAGACAACGATAATGGAGACACATTGCCGGGCTGAGGGAGACAGTATACCACTGAGTCACTCAATCATCAACATCTGCAGGCACTCTGCTTTCCTTCTGTTACCTGCACACCAGGAGTCTTGCTTCTTCTGCCGAGTGACCCTGCCGCAATTACAAATGATGGCCACCGGGTGGCACTCTGTGCACTACTGTAGGTGCTATGTATTGGAGGGGTGGGTATTGGGTCTGAGGATCTGTATTGCAATATATTGCAATGCTGTAGGCAATATCGCAGTATATTGCGATACATATTGGAATTCAACACCAAATGGTGCTGATGTTGTTTTTTCGCTAGCAGAGTATTAGAATGTAATTTGACTAATTAAACTCTAATATGAAATGCCCAGTTTTTGTTGGATCCTCTGAAGTAAGTGTATGTGCAAAATAGAAAACCAGTTCTGGTTTGAAAGCTATTTAAAATTCTCTAAAAATATTGATTTTAAATGCCATTTTAAAATCTTTATTATAATAATAGATTTATTTTCATTTTATATTAAACTTGTTTTTCAAAAGTGCATCCTACTACTGTGGTCATAAACACGGGTTTAAAGTTGCTGTATATATCAGTCAGAGACCTGGGGTTTGGAATAAATGACTGACCTTGCTTTTAATATATATATATATATATATCTATCTATATATATATATATATATATATATATATATATATATATATATATATATATATATATATATATATATATATATATATATTACAAAAGCATAAATAAGTGCTACACATTTATTTAATGAGATCAAATGTGGTAGGTCCAGGGAAAAAAAGATATTCCGAATATAATGTAAAATTACATTGTCCAGAACTGCCTTTTGTTAGTCGAGATAGACTGTAGTTTAGATAGTCTTTAAAAATACATGTAAAAACAGTTAAAACTGCACTGATACAGTTCTTAAATTGGTGACGAATCATAATTCCAGAAAAAAGACAGGGGGAGGATATGATATACTATACAGAGCATCGTGGTGATTGAAGACAGGGGAGGATGTGATATACTATACAGGGCATCGTGGTGATTGAAGACAGGGGGAGGATGTGATATACTATACAGGGCATCATGGTGATTGAAGACAGGGGGAGGATGTGATATAATATGCAGGGCATTGTGGTGATTGAAGACAGGGGGAGGATGTGATATAATATACAGGGCATCATGGTGATTGAAGACAGGGGGAGGATGTGATATAATATACAGGGCATCATGGTGATTGAAGACGGGGAGGGTGTGATTTACTATACAGGGCATCGTGGTGATTGAAGACAGGGGGAGGATGTGATATAATATACAGGGCATCGTGGTGATTGAAGACGGGGAGGATTTGATATAATATACAGGGCATCGTGGTGATTGAAGACAGGGGGAGGATGTGATATACTATACAGGGCATCGTGGTGATTGAAGACAGGGGGAGGATGTGATATACTATACAGGGCATCGTGGTGATTGAAGACAGGGGGAGGATGTGATACACTATACAGGGCATCGTGGTGATTGAAGACAGGGGGAGGATGTGATACACTATACAGGGCATCGTGGTGATTGAAGACAGGGGGAGGATGTGATACACTATACAGGGCATCGTGGTGATTGAAGACAGGGGGAGGATGTGATACACTATACAGGGCATCGTGGTGATTGAAGACAGGGGGAGGATGTGATACACTATACAGGGCATCGTGGTGATTGAAGCTCTGCGCTGGAGATTATCTCATAATTGAAAGTGATAGAAAACAAATATGCATGATAAAAATAGCCAAAAAATAACCAAAACACCAAAGACAACATTACTCACCAGATGCTTTCAAAACAAGCCAAATTTGGCTGGAAAACCACCAATCTGGCAGCCCTGATCTAGGGGGAGTTGCCCAAAAGTGGCATGCGAGACGCTTGCATTACCTGTTAGATGTTCAATGTACAAATAAAACGTGTAATTTGTTTTAGAAAAATCAATATTGTAATTGGCGTTCCAGTACTTTTAAGATGTAGGACTACACCCCTGTATGTAAGGTTGGTGGTACTGCCAGCATATTTGACTTCAGCCTTGCATAAACAACATACCGCAATGCTTGATGCAATCCAGCCATCCTTTTTAGATTTTTTTTTTATTAGGAAGTGATTCCACACATGTGACTTTGCTCTGCAGAACTAAAGCAGCTCAAAACCTCCTTGTGCTTCTGCCATATCATTGTTTGTGTTAGCACTGCTTGCTTTATGAGTTCTCATGGGAAGTGATTACTCTCGCGATAATAGCAGACATTTTCCAGTAGACGTTTCCCTGAATACATGGTTATTCTGTTGCCTGAAGAATATCGCACTATACTGGTATATCGTATTATCCCACCCCCCTAGCGTATTGCAAACCTCTAAACACTCAGGCTGTAGTGCCCTCACACTTCTATCCATTTTTCTCATCAATACGAGGCCAGGTTCTTAGAATCTCACTATGAATTCTTACTATGAATTACTAATAACATGAAATGGCTAAAAGCAAAACTCTGTCTATTATAGATGTCTCACTTTGTACATCCTGTGCTGTATTTTCTGCACAGTGTAGGCACAGATTCTGGTTTAATTACTGCACTGTGTTGACCATGAATGTTTTATGATCAGTGTAACAGTGACATGGTGTTGGGCTGTATTACCATGAAACTAGTTTTAACCAAGGAAAAAACATGCTTTACAACGCTTCAGACACAATACAGTATAATAAAATAGGGGTCAAAATCATTTCTTACATCAGGCAACTGGGATTGTTATGAATAAATCATTTTAATGAAAGCTTAAATTATTGATGGAAGCAATAGGCTTAGTACACCAAAGTAATGAAGTTAATTAGTAAGCGTTTGCATGCGAGTCCTTTGGTTATTATTTGTTAAAGCGGACCTTAATTAATTTAACAATTCTGGGAGTTGGTGGGGGGCACTCAAAAGACTGACGCAGGCCACGCATGGCCAGGGCACCTCTTTGAAAAAGTCTGCCTTGGTCAATTTGCACAGGAGTGCTGTGCAGTGCATTTAAAGTGTTTTATTCCGGTCAACTGAAGTCTTTAAAGCTACTGCAGAGCCATGATAGAAAAATGAAATCACAGCCAGAAATAGTTCCTAGGTTATGAAATTGTATCTGGTTAAGAAGAAGTGGTACACTGCACTCCAGTCACAGATCCACAAGCAGTGTATTTTAATGAAGTGACTTTTCATTAAAAAACAGATGATGTACGGACTTGGCTCCAGACCCACTAAGAATAATTTGATAGAGAACTCCTCTTGTTGTTAATGTTGATTTGGGCCCATTGGCGCATTGCGTGACAAGAAGGTCTTGCAGAGCCGAACACCTGCTGCAGAGGCTCTGATGTCAGGGAAACCACAGCGGTTGGTTTTGGTTGAGGCTCACTCACCAGGTGCTCTTGAGAGAGCTGTGATCTTTATTCATAGTGCAGTCACGAAACACCCAGGGGTTTCACCCCAGAACCTCGGCCCAATTCACAGAACAGTTCAAATGCTGTCCTTCATGGTTTATACACAGGCTTTACTTAAGGACGTTTCGGACAAAAACCCTTCTTCAGCTGATAAGAGGCAGGCTTGGCATGCTTAATGACCCGCACTGTAATCCCTGCCAGTCTCCTTTTGAGTTTAAGTCTTCTTGCTTAATTAGTGAAGGATTACAAAAAAGGGAATTTTATAGGATTTGAAATGCATTAGCGAGATGACGTGGGTGTCATACAGGAGATGCACTGTCCTCTTTCCAAGTCTCAGTCTGATCGGATTAGTGTTCCATCCTTCTGTTGTGCTTAGGCATTTCCTGGTATGACAAGGGATTGGGACATGTTTAAATACAGCAATGGGTTTTGTGTACGCTGCTGCAGTGGTACAGGTTTTGTTAAATATAAATTAATAGTCATTTTACAGATTCAACGTGCTTTTCCTCTTTTATATCAACATTTTCCATAGAGTGGAGATTTGTTCTCTACATGCATTCATTTTTAACTGTTACACGTTGCTGTGCTTTCGGGACAGAAATAAACATTGCGGTTAATCGGGTCGGTCTAGTAATTATTAATATCACTGCTGCACTGCTTAAACAGATGTGTTTCAGCACATGCAAACGGCATGTAGGTTTCTAGACAGGAAGGGTTTAACCAGACAGCGTATTCGCTCTGAATCACTTCTAACGACATTTACAAGAGAAAAAAAAAATCACAAGAGCAGAAGTGGTAGAATTTGGTTGTTTCAGATTAGCAGGGTGTGCACCGTACCATTTAAAGAAGGCTGTTTCGATATATTAAATACTGTTTGATATCCGGCCATGAAACTGTTGTTGCTCAAGAGACATTTCAGGCATACTGAGGTTCCAGTTAAACATTGTTAAACATTGTTATCAGAAACTTTTATTTTATTTTTTTTTGTCTTGACGTTCAGTGTTCCAGCTGTACTTTAAATACCCAGACTAAACTCTAGAGGGCAGTCACGATTACAGACTTAGAGTACGGTAGTTTTTAGCGTTTTCGGTTTTTATATTTAAAAAAAAAAAAAATCCGGTGATTTTTCGTTGTTTATTTTACATACAATAGAATGAAATCGGTTTTTAAAAAAAAGTTTTTAATTGAAACAACGGTAAAAAACGGTTGGAAAAAAATCTCAGTATACACACACTTTACATGTGGAATATGATGTGTAGCAGTCTGTTTATTAATGTCCCTTGCATGTATGATGAAGCAGAGTCTGTGCAAGTCGAAGCCACGTTGTCCTGGGTAGCTGGTACTTTGCGAACGTTTGTGCAATCGCTGTGCTGACGGAAATAGTATCTACTAGGTATGGACATATCATCAGCACAAAAACAAGCCAGGTTTATTCGCCTTTAAATCATAAAAAAGACAGAATTTGGTGGTGCAAACCATCGGGAGACGCGTCAAAAAAATCACACGAAAAATTCCATCACTGCGTTCCATATAACTTAAGTTTACCAACTAAAGCATCACCATTTTCTGTCAAATATTTACGATTAAGATTGTCAGCGTTAGGCAGTGTTTTAGCTGATGGACAGACAGTTCTGTCGGATGAAGTTAGCGATACATACCTCTCTGTAAACAGCGGCTGTCCAGCAAAGCACAGCGCTCTGACAAACTCGCACACATTCTGCGCTCTCTTTCATTAAAGCGTGCCTAAAAGCAGCATAGATGGATTGCTTGTCTCTCAGTTCATTTATTGTTTTATTTTAAGTCGCTTATTTTTCAGTATGTTCTTTTACTGTCAGCGCGAACATGTACCTCAATGCAGCAGTATGTGCAACGAATCCTCTGCCTCACCTGACCCACCTCTGCTATTTTTGCTTTTTGTATACTTCAAAACATTTTTTTTTATATTCATAAACTGATTTACGTTTTCAACCCATTCCTCATCCACTACAAATATAACATATTTCAACTTAGTTTTTGATCAAGCTTGTAGTTACTAGGCACAGCAATTGCCACAATAATCGGGTGATAATGTGAAGTGACGGAGAACCAGGTAAGTTTAAACGTTATTTGATCCTCTGACGTCTAAACGTCTACTGTATCCTAGGACACCAGTGTAGGTCTTCTTATTAGAATGTCAGTCAAAGTAAAACAGCATTTTAATCAAAATATTGTGTATTTCCTAGAGAATAGCACAGGGAAAATATTGAATAACAGACATCGGGTATAAATCAGGAAAACCGACTTCCAGTTGAAAAATAAAAATATAAGGTAAAGCAAACTGCAGATCCTTTGCTGCATGCAGATTTATTTATTTATTTATTTTTGCTTCAGGTAAGTCTGATTTTTAAGTAATGGGTTTATTCAGAAATGCTAACTTTCTGTAACAATTAAATAACACCATGGGCCAGATTTGCTTCGATTTTCTGCCATTGCAAAGCTTGCATTGCAAACACTAAATGCCAGTGCCCATGCCATTGCTTTATATGACTATTTATATTATATATGTGAATGTTTTTCTGCAGTACACAAGCCTTTCTAACCCTTGACATGCTCTCTGATACCAGTGATCTGTTAAATGTGTCAAGAGCAATGTAAACAGGAGTGATGAAATCGACCAGGCGATTCAACGCTCCTTGAACCTTAAGCTGAGGGAACACAAAGCCACTTTTTCAGGAACAGCGGCTTGAAACCTGGTTCTAGGAGACCGGGAGACCTAGTGTGAGGCAAATCTGCTCTATCAAACCCCAAGTCTCCCCTGGTGTGCCGTGCAGTGACCTGGAACCTAGTCCCGTGAAACCAAGTTCCAAACCACAAAGCAGCTTCCTGTTCACTCAGCTTTAGAGGTGCTTCCTGTGCCAGTTGTCTGTCAGGTTTCCATGGTTACTAAACCAAAGCCCCCAATCACACAGCTAATTAAGCACATCTCTATTAGATACAAAGAGGGTTTGCCAGAGCCCCTCCACTCCCAGTACAGAGTGATTCAGAACTAATAAATATTAAACAACACACTGTATCTCCACACCGAAGCAGATTTGACATCATTGCTGTGCCTCCTCTAATCCCTGTATCTGTGGAAATACAGCTTTCGGGTGATTAGCATTCTCATCCTAGGTTTATTATGCTGAACTGGTATTACAGAGGTGCAGTTAATCACAGCATGCTGTCGCTCTCCCTGTTTAGTTTGGAAGGAGTGCATGTAAGGGTCTGGATAAGTCTCTTTGATGTAATTGAACTGCTGTTAATCTGCACTATAACTACCAATAGAGTATGGCGCTCAGCCCAATTGCGATTTCTTCAGATATGAAATGCGGTCCTGTAAGGTTCAATTTAGCATTGAAACTGGATTCAAAATGCATGTCAGAGAATCGAAATATGCACATTATCACGTTAAATGAATCAATTTGTAACACATGAAGAAAAAGGATGCTATATATATATCATTGCTAAATGATGCTTCTTGCAAAATATTTTAAATATGTATATACATGAATTGATAAGAATTCATAAAGACTACATAAATAATGCATTATGAATTCAAAAACATGACTGTGGTATTAAAAACTAAATTTTAGCTGTACTGTGATGCAGTAGTAACTCTCGTAACACCTTTACTGCAGTTATTTTCAACACATTTACCCACCAGTACCTCCGTATCAGGAATCATTTCAAACGATTCCAGTATAAAAGCATTTTAGATTGTTATTTGCTCTGGACAGACAACCTTGTCAAAAGTGGGTAAAGATGAAGGAATAAATGTGGGCTATGACTGTGCTTATCACCATTGAACCTAAGAAATGGTATCAGTTTGCAGCTGTTGCTAAAGCACCTTCGAGAACCATCTAGATGGCGACGTTGAGCACGTCATTAAGCAGAACCATGTTGCAACAAAATGGACCTAGCTGATTGCCCCTGCATTAAAGTACTCTGCATTGCAAAACAGCAAAAGTGCATTTAAGGTGCACATCCATTTGAAGCCGCAGACTCTCTTGCTTGCCAAGGACGTCAGTGCTGTCTCGGTCTGTAATTATGGCTAGAGCAATCTGCTGTGGCCCACTCCTCTTGTTAAAGTGCATCTGTCTGCGGAGATGTGACATAAAGGATCCTCAATTACTGAGTGACTCAGCGGTTAATTCAGAAGCTGCATTCTCTATCGCTAGTGAATTGCTAGCATAACGCCCGTCACTAGGCAAGGTATATAGAGTCATAGAGTCTCTCTGGGTCTTGGCTCATTCTTCCTTCACATATCCTTCTATGCTGCTATGATCCACATGAGTTGGTATATTAGTATGTGTGGGGGAGAGAGTGAAGATTATTCACTGATCCTTAAATACTGCTCCGTAATCTTACATCTGTGACTCTCACTGTATAAAAACAAAGGAATTGAAAGTGCTACTGTGCAAGACTAATAAGAAAGTAATGTGTACTGTAAGTAAGAGTCCTGAAATATTTTCTACTTCATTTTCTCTTAAATTACTATAAGATTAAAAGATTTTTGTAGGCGCCTTACCCCTAAGTACAAACTAATCCTATTTGGAAGTATAGTATGCCATAGGAATGTTTTATGTAGTTGGACATAGACAGACACACTGTGGTGATCCTTTAAAGCAGTTGACCCTTTTGTTCCAGCACTGGTCTTTGTTGCAACCCTGTTCTAAATAGTTTAATTCAACCAATTAAATGTGCAACCAGACCCTGAAGTAGTTAATTGTCTCATTTTACCTGTTAAACCTGGAGTGGAATGTCCCAACAGGAGTGGGATTGGACACCGCTGTTTTAAAAGTTTATCATGGTAAATGTAGGCAGTGATTTTCAAGTTTCCTATGCTTTTCCCCTTGGTTGCATGCAGTATGTAAGTTACAGTGTCGTGGTTCGCCGTGTCTTCGCTGTGTTTTATTACACTTTGCTCTGCTTTTACCAAGGTGTACTGCAATCACTATTTAAAAGGAGAACCATGTATTGACTCTAGTATAGATTAGTGTGTGTGTGTGTGTGCTTCATTTTGTTTGTACATTTGTGTTGCCTCGTTGTTGTGTCCGAGCGCAGGCTGGTGTTTGTAGTCCTGCAGCTCTCTTGGTTCTCGTTAGGGTTGTGTCAGTTCTGTGGCTTCATCTCAAAGCCAGTCTTTGCACGGTACTCAGGTCATGGTGTTTCTGATGAGGGAATGCACTTACTGAACGCTAATCGGGAAATGTTTTTAAAGTGGAGGTGGAGACCTTGAGGATGCAAACACCCACAACGGTCAAGTGCTGGTGTACACGAGCACAGTGCTGGAGCACTAGAATAATACCATGAGCACAGTGCAAATCACAGCAAAGGTTTGAAACAGAGCAAACTGAGAAATCGTTTCCATTCTCAACTGCTCTGGTGAATGAGTGGGTGTCTAACGTCAAGGAGGTCATGCATAGAATGCAGTTTGTACATTGATGCAAATGCGATATACTGAAAAATCATAAAGTCAGAAAAAAATAAATAAAAAAAATCACTCTGGGGGCCTGACTGCAATCAAAGGAAAAAAAAACTAAAAAGTCTCAGTGCAATAAAATGGGGACCGCCTGTAATATTAACTCCAATGTACAGCAATGGCCAAAGGTTTTGCATCACCTAGGATTTTAGAATTGAGACATAATTAATAATATATATATATATATATATATATATATATATATATATATATATATATATATATATATATATATTCTATATAAAATTAGTTCATTTTACATATTATCATATGTCATGTAAAAATTACAATGTAAAACTTTACAGTTTTAACAAGTCAAACAGTCCAACAACAAGTCATATACCTTTTGATGTGTTTCGCACATTAGAGGCGTTGAAGTAAGGTGGTTCAGTTGGTGATTCGTTGAATTCAGTGACGTAACACAACATTATTCAGCAGGTTTCATTCGACTTTATGAAGCAAAATTAGTTCATTTTATACAAAACCTTTGGGCATAGCTGTATAGTAGCTGCAGTTTGGCCCCACAGTAACTGCAATTGTAAAGGCAGTTTGAGACCACCAATAATAACATTCTCACTGCAGTTTTTATTGCTGTGACTTGCACCCTAAATTCCCACAGTTTTACATGGACTGACTCCCAACTTTCAGTAGCAGATCACCAACCACAAGCCCCACAAGTCTGTTGTTTAAATGTGGTCAGTGGGACTGCTTGTATTTTATGATAGGCCCCGTTATATGGAGTTCAATGTACCAAAATATGTATACTCAATAAAGGTGTTTTGCAGCTTAATTTCTCATTCTTCAGCTCGTCAAAAACGGAAATAATGAACCCGCATATCAATAGGACTATCTCAAATCTGCCTGAATTCTTGTGTGAGGATGGAAGCAGTAAGCGGTCTTCAGTAAAGGGGCATTTGACACTGCAAGGCAGCTCAAAGCCTCCCTCCTCTCCCTGCTGCACTGAATACATTCGGCCACATTGTAAACGATACAAAGTTCTCTATATGGCTGTCTTTCACTCCCACCCTGCTCCCACGCCTGCCCCCCCTCGTCAGTCCTCCTCGTCTAGCTTGTTTTCCTTTTGCACTGGGTGTGTGAAACTAAAACCCCGAAGTTAAACCACTGTTCCTGACAACAAACAAGCGGCTTATTGGCAGAACCGCGTCGTACTAGAGCCTGCTTCTGACGCGCACGATACAGCAAGAAAGTAGCAGGCGATTGGCTGGCCTAGGTCGCAGGTAGCCCCACCTGCTGTGCTGAATATCTTTTCAACTCAACTGACTCATTTTCAGAGCTGACCGGATAGTTTAGAACTGACAAACAAAAGCGAATCGCAAACTTACATAACTTTTATCCAGACAAAACGATAAATACGTAGTGATTTGAAAGTCAATCGGATTTACCCCTGCTACTTACAGACAGTTTGGGACAAAAAAAAAAAAAAAAAAAAATGGTACTCAAAACAGAGGACGGGATTGGTAAGTGGATTTGTTGAGTTCCCTTTATTGAAAGTGACAGGCCCATTTAGGAGTCTGTGTGAAACCAGCGTTCGCATTTACGTGTTTGTTTTTTGGGGAGCGTTTTGTACTTATGTGGTGAACAAGATACCATTTGGTCTCTGAGTTAAAAACTAAGCACACTACACCAAGAAGCATGTGTTACCGTGTGGTTGAATGTCGCCGTGTTTAATGGCTTTATTATTAGTGCTGTCTATTTTTACTGTTGCCGATTTTAAGTCAGAATTTAAAAATAATGTGTAACTTACACACAGTACAATTTATTGTTCGCAAATACAACGTGTGTTGTGTTACTATACAGAAATGTATATGTTAAATACACCGATAACAGATAAACAAAAGTTTGACTGCTAGTTGAAGGAAGTACAGTATAATACTACAAAAGCTATAATGTCATGGTTACCGTATAATGTGTATAATGTTACTTATTAATTCATTATAAGCTTAAATATTGTTCCAAAAAAACTTAGAAAGTCGTTTTTTCTGAAATCCAGCATGTGGTAAGTGAAACATCCCGTGTCCTAATTTTCAATTAAGAAATAAAGATGCTTTTTTTGTCTTGTAAAACCGAGGCGTAATCACACCAGCATAGTGGGTTTTTCATGGTAGATTGATAACACAAAACCCCCAACACATACCAAGCTTACAAAGCAGCCCCATAGAACGCCATGCACAACACATCTCTAAGTCATGAATAATTGCGTATAATTATATTGAACTGCAGGCCACTGTCATCATTCATCAGGGTAAAAAACAAGAACATGTTTAACATGCTGAATGTACACTTTAAAAAAAAAAACAGTACAGTGTGTAGTCCAAGAAGATCTGAATTCATTGATACCACAAAGTCTATAGACTTCGACCAGGCTGTCTTTTTTCAGCCCAATACTGGGTGTATCACTGCCATCATTTAATTAAAATACAGCTTTCACAACGTCAAGGGATGTTGTAGTATTGCAGTATGTTCCTTTAAAATGTAGTTATAAACATATTGTTTCTACATCAGTGCTCATGCCTCCAAACTTCTCTTATTTGACCGGGTGGCAGCTGCACTGTGTAAATTATATTTCTTTCATTAATAATTGATACTACTGTGGCTACAAAAAAAGTGCCATCTGGTTATTATGAACGCATAAAAACATGTATTATCAGTAAAGCCTTGATTTGTCTGTGAACTACTTGATATTTAAATTGTTCATGTAAGCTTGGTGCTGGAGTCTTAAATACTGTTGAGGTTTGGAACGATGGAATGCCTTTTAGGGGATTTGAGACTCAATCGGTCTCAGATGTTAGCGAGGCTTTCTATCCACCATGCCCTCAGTACTGTATATAAGCTTGAGGTGATCCTGAACCAGCCTGCTTGATCCTAGTTAAATGCAAAAACCTCTCAAGGTGAAGATAGTTTTAACCCTTTCTTAAAATCTTGCTTCAAGGGATTACACCCGGTTGTCTCTCCTTACTCTTGTGAAGAGCTGACTGTTAACTTGAGGTTCCACATTGATTTCTTTTAAAATGTGTTGCTCCTCCAGGGGATTAAGCAAAATAACTTCACACCTGTTGTGCTATTTATATAAACCACGTCAAGGCTGCACCCAGTTTGATGAATTTAAAATGGGTGCGTCCTTGTGTTACAGCTAGAACATTGTGTTCACTCCCCCCAATTATGTTTTTATTGTTTTGGCAGAAAAAGCAAAAGTACAGAAAACATGGGGCATGTATTATCTGCAGGTTGTTTTTATAGATCAGGCCAGTCTTGACGTGCAATACAGTGAACAGGCTGTGCAGCTTTTGCAACTTGAGTGTTTTGTTATTAAACTGTCAAAAAAGCAAAGCAGCTTAAATCAACAATTCCATGAATTGAATTACTTCATGTGATTTTTTTTTTTTAATTAAATTCTATATTGGTTTAAAAAAAAAAAAGTTTGTGTGACTATACATGGGTACAGTAAAAATGTGAGTGTCTTTTCATTTTCAGTATCTGGAATTTTTTTTTTTTAATAAAGTATATATGGCACTTGCGTCATCAGGTTTCCATGCAGCTGTGTGAGGCATCACCGCTATTATAGGACATTACCAGCTTACTGTTCATTCGATTCTATTATTTACTAAACAGTTATCCCTGATCTGTTTCTGTCTTCAGTGATTCGAATCATCACTCAAACTGTTGAGTGGTGATGTTTTGTTTTTAATTAGTTTTCCTGTCATATAGGCGTATAGAGGTTTATCTACTGTCTCTCCACTATAATTGTGCACAACAAGGAATCAACTTGGATACAGTAGGTTGCATTCAGCTAGGGTTACAAGTATATACATGTAGCTCATACCAAAGACATGACACATCTGGCTAATTACACAAACATTCCAGAAGAACTCTGATAACCCTTTTTTGTATTATATAAGACGCCGATTTAAAAATTGGCAGAAAAAATTGCCATGGTTTATGAGGCTGCTGATGCGATATAGATTTTCATAAATATATATTTAAGTGAAGGCGTGAAACAGTTTATCATCACAAATAACACACTGCTTTGTCTGATATTGGTCAAGTCTTTCATTCTGTTTTCACCTCTAACCATTGATTTTGATTAGACAACACTATAAGTCCCTAAATAGGTACAAAATAAATATTTTCAGTCAGGTTGCGAGTCGGGAGGAAGCCAGTGTTTTATTGCTTATTCACTTCTGAATAATTGAATGCAGTTTTTTTTTTTTTTTTTATAGCCTTTTTCAGACGACCTGGTTACCAGGTCGAACGTTTTCCTCAAATGGAATTGCATTAAATACATTTTAAATGAGATGTACACAGGCAGCTGAAAATAAACACAATCCTTTTAATTAGGATATAGTTTGGTAACCCGCATGTCACAATTTTTTTTTTTTTAACTTACACCTGTTGCTTTTGTGATAAAACCTGGTTGTGATATTCTTTACCACAAATTATTGAGAGTATTAGAATCTGGTGGTATACTGGAAGAGTGTGAGTCTCTGTCTGTCCATCTCTACATCCCAAGCATTTATACACATGCAGTACAATGTCACGGTGATAACATCACTTGACAGCTTTATAAGTGAGTATTTACAGCTGTGGCTGTCGACGTTTGCTAGTGGCGTACTTGTTTACGTCACATTTCAAAAATAAGATATTTCATTCTAGTTCCTCCAGAGGGAGCCCTCGACTCCCGTTAAAAAAAAAAAAAAAAAAAAAAAGCCCAGTTATACAATGTGTTGGACAGTGCTTCAGGTGTATGCAGGGTAGCTATTGAGAGTTCATGTTTGTTTCTTGTCCCCGTGCTGGTCTCAGGACAAGTCAGCCCCTCAACTCTTTATTATTAAAGGATGCGTCTGTTATATTGTAAAACATTTGTCAGAATGAGAATCTAATCCCAATCTGATTTTATTCAGCAAGTTAATTGAGCAGATATCCTGTAGAGGTGCTTTCCTGACCCTAGTTTATTTTCACTGTGCTGTACAAATGCTTCATGTCTTATGTGTTGTGTGGGTTATTTGTGATCAAAGTGAATTCCCTAATGCACTGGAATCCCAAATAGGACTTCTCCCTATACAAAAAAAAAAACAAAAACAGTTTTCAGCTTTGATTCAAAAGTCCCAGCTGTAACCCATTTTGATCACAGTTTACAAATCCAGTGTATTGCTGCAGTGCTGTATATCAATCTTTGATTGGTTATACAGATTCCCAGTATAGTACAGTTTAAATGGGTTTATCCTGTTTTAAACTTTGAAGATCTACACCTTTTTTATTATTTTGTTTAATTAGTGGGTGTCGTTGCTGATAGACTGTGTTCAAATAAACAAGAAGATTATGACAACATGTTTATAGAGGAATTCAGATGCCCGCTATACTGTGAGCTGAACAGTGCAGTGTAATGCATTGCTATTTATACAGTCTCATTGTCTCAGCCGTGTATTTGCTGCCTGACCCTGCCCTGGGGCAGTTTTATATGACCTCAATTTCTTAAGTTAGAAATGTCAGCACTAATATCCTACTTAAATACCGGAGTATGACACCTGCATTTCACTGATTAGAGACGATGCTTCCGGGAGACGGATAATGACATTTCCCTAAAAATAATTGTTTTTATTTTTGTCAGATCCATGTCTTTTTTTTTTTTTTTTAATTTAATGGAATACTTGCCCATATGGATCAGTTCAGTTTGGATTTATTGAATTTGCATGGCAATTGCCATTCCTGTAATTGAAATAACTAATGATGGAGACTTCTGTCTAGATTTATAAATGAATTGTTAAGAGCCCTTAAATGAACACTGTTGATTTCTGGTTTTATAATAAGTTTGTTTTCCTGTAAGGAGCAGTGGTGGAAACCTTGCAGTGCTGCAAAAGCACTGTACTTTTTATCTTAAACCCTGTTCGTGTACGGGTACTGACATACTGTTTGGTAACTAAAAGAATTAACACAAAACAATTGTTCTACCACTTGTTCATGAAAAATGACTTTTTTTATACTGTCGTGTCACCACAGGTCATATTCATAGTATACGCAGATTAATGAAATCTGAAAAGTGAGGGTTGCATACAGATTTTCCCCTGGTATTTTTCTGTGTCTCAGAAGTGACATCATTTTAATTGTGTGCTGTCCCTTCTTGACTTCTCTGAATATGCTTTTTTTTAAAAAGACAACCTGCCTTTGTCCTTGATCTGCTAGCTTTTCCAGAATAATCGGGCAAAATAAAACACAACACAAAGTCAGATATGTGAAGGGGAAGGGTTAATTCGACTCTGTTCATGTTTTAAAACCATTTCTTGTCCTTTTTTTGAAGCTGTGTGGATTTGTGTGTGCTAGTGAGGGGAAGGGGGGGGGGAAGCCACAGGGTGGAGCCTGCTGTATGCTAAACGCATTTTCACGGAAATAAGGAGAGAGGGAGGAGGGAGAGAGGGAGAGAGAGATGCAGTTTAACACGCAGGGCAGGCTTGATTATCTCGGCTCTAGTTAGTCCTCCTATTGCCGGCTTATTTACTGGCTTGCTTGCTGGACCGGTACTGTGACCCTGCTCTTCCCTTTTGCCTCTCTGAATGATTGGCAATGGAGTCTCCTGCATTACAAAGGGGTGATTACAGCTCCTGATCAGCAGAGCATTATTTTTGTGCCTGTATCTGTCTTTGGGACACCGGGCAGGTTACAAGGACACTGGGACGGCCTGAGTGAGTGAGAGGGGAGTGGAGGGGGGAGAGTGAGAACAGTACTGTACACCCAGAGGGGGGCCTCTCCAAGGGTAAGAGAATTGATTCTTTGATGTCTTCAAATTGATGTTTGTGTATTGGATGTCTGTTTGTCGGCACGGTTAGGGTAAAGATTTGTATCGTTTAAGGAATTACTATTTCTCGCTATTGCCGATACAATCTATATGCAAAGTAATAAATATTATGTTTTCTTTGTAAACACAGTGACTAGTCTGTAGTACAGTAGAGTCTGCTGTATGTAGTGTTCTGTAAAAATTGCCTACAGATCACTAATGTACAGTTAAGTTGCACCACAGTGACTATTTGAAGTGCAGAATACCATGTCTCTTCTGTGTCTGTTTCCTTACAGTATTTCCTTACAGTGTGCAGTAATGTAATTTATGTCAAGCTTTATTCAGTAGAGAGCTGATCACACTCCAGTAGAAGGGGTGATGGGGTGTACAGTGTTGTTTTCAGCAATGGACAAGGGGTCAACAGTGTGGGAAGGCAGAGTTCTGCTACCTTGCTGTGGTAGCAGGCTGGAGTGTTCCAGAATTAGAGCTAGTCTGAGGCAGTCTAGCATATTACTGTCAGTAACCAGCTGTGGTATATGAGGCGTGTTGAGTTGTACATTCACTTTAGGTTGTGTTGGGATATGTTGTGTTTGGGGGTTTGGCGAGATCCTTTGCAATTTAAAAGAGCATTTCAGGAACGATCCAGCAGAGACTGACATTCTGCCATGGCATTACAGAAATCTGTTCTGTACATTCTGAACAGGCTAGTGAGTGATCAAGGAAAGTGACACGTGTTTTTTTTTTTTTTTTTTTTTTTTTTAGTTGGTATTGCAGATTCGCATAACCTTTTAATATGAAAGTTGTGCCTTCATAATACTAGCAGCCTACCTGCTGCTAGACATGAGTAACCTATTCATATGTGTGGTTTGAATCAAAAGTTAAATGTTAACGAATAGAACTAGTTTCTATGCATTGTACATTTGTTTCCATATTCTAACCAACTCCTTTATATCCCCAACCAAGAATTAAACAAACAGCTCTGTGCAACCTGTATTTCTACTCTCATTTTAGAATAAAAAATGTAGATGACTTTTCTCTTTCCTGTGCTGATTAGAAGTTAGGACAAGTTTTCAGATCCAGTGAAAGGATCTCGCTGTGTGTTATTATTTTAGACAGTGCGGCTTGCAGCACCACCCACGTGTCTGTGTGTAGCAGAGAGAGGGAGATCGAGAGGAAGCATGCCGTCACAGTGCTGAAATTCTCTTGGCTCTGCAACCTGCTGGGGGAGCAGAATGCTTATCGTCTGTCTTGTTGGACCAGGGCATTTACATTTCTTTGTATTTGGTGCGTCAGCTTTAAAGTCTCAAAGCAATGCTCTGAAGCTGTATTGAGTTTGTGCTGTCTGCAGTTATGTTAACATTTGGTACAATATATCGCTGTCTTTTAGCTTCATTCTTCTAGTTTATTTGAAAACGGACCTTGCTGGCTCTTCATTTGGTTTGCATTCCTCTGACTTGTATTTATTTTTAGCTGGAGGAATGCACATTGCGTGTAGGCTATTTGCGTTTATGCATGCATTTGTGTATGTGTGTGTCTGGCACAAATACATGGTCACACATGCATAACATGCCTAATTGCTATCTGTGCGTGACCAGGCATTTTTGTCAGATAAATGCCCAAGTGCTAAGGCACCCAAGAACTCTTTTCCGTTACCTTCAAATTAAACTGCGCCTCATGTTAGGAGCACTGTTCGTTTTTTTTATATTTCTGCAGACATCTGCATATTTACACAGTTCATGAAGTCACATTAATTCTATACCTGGTTTTGGGACGTGCTTATGGCCAGACACAATTCTCATTAAGTCATAGTTATCCACAGCCCCACCAGTCATCATCCCTCATCGTCTCTGCCTTTCTCATGCACATGTTTGCTAGTAGATGGCTATACCAATAAAGATTTAACTAGAGAGTTTTTTGTACTGGGTGATTAACTTGTCCGTCCATAACTTCAGAAACTGAATCATATCATTTAATATCGCCTGTACTGGATTCTGTTTGAAGTCTTCCTACGGCATGCAAAGAGAAGCCGAAGAGCCAAGGAAGACTTGCTGACGTTTCCATGGAAACCTTGTTTAGACATTTGTTTATGCTGGTTTACACAAAGGGGTATTGTGACATGTTGTGGTATGGGGGGTGGGGGGGAATAAAAATAAAATAAAAACCTTTTCTCCTTGGAAGGAATTGTCTAGTTTTATTCTGGCAATACATGGACAGACAGTCACTGCTTGTAACAATTAAAAATAAAAACTGTTTATATATATATATATATAATATGTGTGTGTGTAATATATATAAAATTTCCACACTGGGTCCTCTTGCTAAGACTGGGGTATTGATTGGCCAATTGTCCACTGGGAAAGCAAATTGCCAATTTATTTTTCTTATTTTCTCCCCAATTTGTTGAGGCCAGTTATTGTTTATTTAAACCTGGCTCACCGCTGCCACACCCTCGCAGACTCGGGAGAGATGAAGACAGACACAGGCGTCCTCCTAAACGTGTGCAGTCAGCCGCCCGCTTCTTATCACTCTGCAGGCCCACCATGTAGCCACTTCAGAGCGACAGTGTCGGAGGACCACACAGCTCTGGGAAACTTAGACAGGTCCACCAGTCTACAGCATTGGCTGGTGCGCAGTGAGCCGAGGGCACCCTGGCTGACCTAAGCCCTCTATCCCCAGGGCTGTGCTTGGCCAATTGTGCTCTGCCCCCTGGGGAACTCCCATCCACGGTCAGCAGTGGAATAACCTGGAAACGAACTGGCTATCTGCAGGCTGTAATGCGCATCTCCTGCACTATGGATGTGCCACTTGGGAACCCCCATGCTCTTGTTTCTGTGGCTGCTTCTACTTCTGTTAGTCTGGAGGCTGACTTAATTCGAAAATGAGAAGCATGCAGTTGCAGAACATGTCCTGTGAGTGTATTATTTTCTTTTCTCACTTATTTGAGTTAACATTCAGCTCGCAAGGCAGTGTGGTCAGAGGGACAGAGTAGCCACTGTCCAGTGCAGTGGGGTATGCCACGGCTTGATCGCTGTGCCAAACTCCCATCGCCATGAAGAAAGCAAACACCGATAACGCTGGGCAACCAACTCTATCGCGCAATGAGGGTTTAACTCCCAGGGAACCTTTTGGTACTGAAATCTAGTTCTAACCTACCAGAAAAAAAATAAATGAGCAAGTAACTCTCTTCTTCTTTGGTCAGGTTCATTTACATCACCCTGAAAATTAGTTCAGACAGTGTTTAATGTCATTGGCACATTGGGGTGCATGTATTGCTGAACAAGCTGGCTAAATTGAAATGATACCTGGTGGAAAGTGGATATGGGCATGGGGCATTTGCCTGTTCTGTTTGAAAGTCTGGTTAAAAGTGCATGGGACTAAACACTCTAAATCTAATGGGGACAGCATGTCTCTTTCAAACCAGTACAGCAGGCCTGACGATTTTAATGAGCACAACTCTGCGCTACTAAAGAGTTGGAATACACATTTGTAGGGTGTGTGTTGTTTTCTTTTTTCTTAAAAAAAAAACAAAAAAAAACTAACAAATTGATTTTGAAATTTGGCACACTCCAACTAGACGTGCCAGATTGCAACACAGCGCATCCACCCAAATAATCTCGAAACATTTCGGATCTCTGGTAGCCACATACTCCACCTATTTTTATTTGCATTCCCACAAATCATGAGCAACAAAAACATCCTGTGGGTTTTGTGATAATGTGCAATTAGTAGCATCACTACAGGATTATTATTTTTTCTTTTTTTAAATGTCCAACTTTTTAACTCTGTATATACGCTGCAATTTCTGCCATGTATTGGTTAATCACGACATGACATCTGTCCTGCTTTCCTGTTGGTGTCCGTTGTGAAGGTGTGGACATTTAAGGAAGTGATCAAGAAGGGAAGGGACAGCTTCACTATTACTGTGAGGCAGTGAAGGTTCATCTCCAATAGATTACACCCTCCTGATCTTCCCCGGTATTACCCACAGACCAATCCCCGCCCCTTGTCCTAGTCCTGACCTCTCTGTCTTGGGAACCACACCCCCGGTGTTGGGGTTTCCATTGTCTATTCCAGGGGCTTTCTCTTTGGGAACAGGAAGGCTGGGGGGGGGGGAGCC